>NC_048305.1:105951851-105963307 GCF_013100865.1 Trachemys scripta elegans | reverse complement strand
ATGCTCTCTGTATGTGTGTATATATATCTCCTCAATATATGTTCCATTCTATTTGCATCCGAAGAAGTGGTCTGTAGTCCACGAAAGCTTATGCTCTAATAAATTTGTTAGTCTCTAAGGTGCCACAAGTACTCCTGTTCTTCTTTTTGCCTATAAAAACTGGTCACCCTGCTTAGAAATCTATAGGCTGAGTTGCCCAGGAATGATGACTGCAATTCCATCCCCAGCCCTGGCAGGGCAGTGAGGATGAGCATCTGGAGTGGGGGGACAGAGTGTCAGGGTTCTAGTCCCTCTGCCTCGGTTTCCCCACTGGCAGCAATGGGACTAACGATCCTGCGGGGTGGGAGGCTGTGTGCCATACTGTCTGCAAAGTGCTTTGAGATCCTGGGACAAAGGGCAAAAATCCCAGGTTGTTCTAGACACTCGGGGGAAATGGCTCGCTCTCCCAGACGAGAGGCCCCGTGTGAAGCCAGCTCTCTCCTCCCAGCCAGGGGCTGCCAGGCAGACGAAGAAAGCCAGGGCCAGGAACACAGACAGACGGCAGCCTGTGGGCTCTGGATACTGGCTGCAGGCTGGGGAAGCTCCCTGAGGCTGGCCCGCTGGGCTGGACACCACCATGAAGCGTGGGGGCCACTCTGGCACCTGGGCGCCTCCAGCTATGGCCCCCCCATACCACCCTACAACCTGCCATGGGCTCGGAGCCCTGATCAGTGCTGCTTGGGCCCCTCCCTACTGCTCAGCCTCGCGATCGCAGGGGATCGTAGCCTGAGCCCATCGCCCTGGTATCTGGGCTCCTGGAATCTCCTCTCCCCTCCCTGTGACGAGCCCTGTGGTAGCAGTTACTGGCACCCACTGATTTCACGGCTCCCCCCACGGGGTCCTCAAACATTAGGGTCAGGCCTGTTCCAATGGGGCTGCCCTGCTTTCATACCCGTGGGGAGCCGAGCGGCTCCAGTATGGGGCCATGGTATGGGTACAAAGTGCTGCAGGGCTCCTGGGCCGGGACAGAGGGGACACCCAAAGCCCCCCACATAACACACAATGGCATCACACACAGCCTGGACCCCCGCGTAACACACAATGGTGTCACACACAGCCTGCCCTTCCCCCAGCATAATACCCAACAGTGTCACACAACAGCCCAGGCCCCCCGCGTAAAAACAGTGGTGTCACACACAGGCCACCCCACCCCCCAGTAACACACAACAGCGTCGCACACAGCCCGGGCCCCCTGCGTAACACAAAAAGGCCAGGCCCCCCGACATCACACACAGTCACACAACATCACACCAAGTGGCACTGGAGCCAGCTCACCTGCTGAATGATTCAGATAATAACGTGGCATGGAGAGGACACTTATAAAGTTTGCGGACGATACCAAGCTGGGAGGGGTTGCAAGTGCTTTCGAGGAGAGGATTAAAATTCAAAATGATCTGGACAAACTGGAGAAACGGTGTGAAGTAAATAGGATGAAATGCAATAAGGACAAATGCAAAGTACTCCACTTAGGAAGGAACAATCAGTTGCACACATACAAAATGGGAACTGCCTGCCTAGGAAGGAGTGTACAGTCCTGCGGAAAGGGAGCTGGGGGTCGTAGCTGACCACAAGCTAAGTCTGAGTCAACAGTGTGACACTGTTACAAAAGAAGCGAACATCATTCTGGGCTGCATTAGCTGGAGTGTTGTAAGCCAGACACGAGCTTCCCGGCTCTCCGAGCTCTGGTCAAGTGAAAAAATTCTTCTGCTCTATTCCGCACTGATTAGGCCTCAGCTGGAGTATTGTGTCCAGTTCTGGGCGCCACATTTCAGGAAAGATGGGGACAAACTGGAGAAAGTCCAGAGAAGAGCAACAAAAATGGTTAAAGGTCTAGAAACCATGACCTGTGAGGGAAGATTGGAAAAACTGGGTTTGTTTGATGTGGAGAAGAGAAGACTGAGCGGGGACATGATACCAGTTTTCAAAGACATAAAAGGTGGTTACAAGGAGGAGGAAGGTAAATTGTTCTCCGAGGCGAGGAAAAGAGGCAACGGGCTTAAATCGCAGCCAGGGCGGTTTAGGTTGGACATCAGGAAAAAGTTCCTAACTGTCAGGGTGGTTAACACTGGAATAAATTGCCCAGGGAGGTGGTGGAATCTCCATCTCTGGAGATTTGTAAGAGCAGGTTAGACAAGGGACGGTCAGGGACAGTCCAGATCAGGGGTGGTCAACAGGCGGATCATGGACCAAGTCTTGACTGCCAGACGCTGTCCCACTGGTCCCTGCCCCAGGCTAGCGCCCCCAGGCCCGGAGCACCGGGAGAGCGGGTGGCATGGCCCGAGCTGGGGCCACCACACAGAGTGGGAAGCGGGAGGGGGGCTCTGGGGGCGGAGCATGGGTGGGGACACATCTGGCTGTTTGGAGCGGCACAGCCTCCCCAGCCTACAATACCCGCCGCCCATGTCTGGTGCCTCACAATGACACACCGTGACATCATGATCCCCCAAGAAAAGGGGGAGGGGGAACACACTGGGCTGGGGGTCCAGCAACCTGAGTTCAAATCCCCACTCTGCAGCTTTGGGTAAATCCCAGGATGTGTGAGCACGCGCACCGTTCCTCAGTTTACCATCCATGCAATAAGGCTAATGATTTGTCTGTGTAGCCTGGGAGCTTCTTGCTGGCAGGGGCTGCTCATTGTGTGTCCGGGCAGCACCTAACACAACAGGGCCCTGATCTCAGCTGGGGCCGGCAGGTGCTACCATAATACACCTGGTAAGGGCCCCACTCAGAAGTGGCCCTCGTCTGTGCATGCCCCCGGTCTCTGGGGTATTTCCCACACCCATCGGTGCACAGGAGGCCACGCAGTGCCGTGCACGAGGTTTAACAGCCCAGCCAAGTTAAATACGACAATCTCCTCCTGTGTGCACACAACCCTGCCCCCGCCGGGGCCTCTGGGATGGCACTGCCAACCCCAGGGAGTGCCCAGTATAACAGGCCCCACTCCTGCAGCCAGGAGCAGCCCCATGGCAGCGATGGAGCCGCAGCAGCCAAGCGCTGGCCCAACACAAGCAGGGAGGGTGATCCGGGGCTGGGGTGGCCACCTGACTGCACCAGGCCCTTGCTGTCCTGTGGCCGCTGGCCCACGAGGCTGCCGGGTTCGCCGCAGAACAGGGCTGCTGCTATGAGACGAGCCAGGCTTGACTTAAGGGCCCGTAAAGACGGGTCCTTCGCTGCCTAGGCCGTCACCAGGCTCCCTGCTCCTCTCCTGCCATCCGTCCAGCCCCAGCAGGGGCCAGCCAAGGGCCTGCCCAAGCCCAGTTAGTCCATAGGGGCCGTTCCAACAACATGCTCGGCTCAGGCCCCAGAAGGGAGATGCCCCATTGTGCTCCGCTGGGACCTGGCAGCCCAGCCCTTCCCTGCCCCGATTCCCTTTGGGGCGGGAGGGGGCAAACGAGAGACGTGGCCTCCCGCCCCCAGCGTTCACACACACACACGCCCGCGTGCTCTGACTCCGCTCACTAGCCGCGGCCCTGAGGGCTGCGGTGCACGCAGGCTGGGGGCCACCTTCAAAGTGTTGTGGGGCGGATTAGCGGGATTAGGGAGCGGGTGAAAGGAGCCGTGCTGCTTCGGAGGAAGTCGCGCCGAGGGCAGGCTAAAAGAGCCATTTTCACCTGGCCCGCCCGCAGCCGCCAGCCTCGCCTGTCACAACACGGCCGTGGGGGCCCCCGCTCTGCTCCGCAGCCCCCGTGCCCTGGGGGGAGAGGGAATACAGCCAGTTGGGTGCCCGGGGTGGGCACTGGAGGGTCTGAGGGGAGAGGCGCCTCCCCTCAGACAGCTCCAACAGGGAGCCCCCCAGCCCTGCTGGCGGGGGCAGCAGTTGGGGGATCTCCTGGCAGGCAGAGAAGACCCTGGGATGAATGCCGCGGACTGGGCCCCCCACAGACCCTTCTCTCACAACCCCGGCCCCCCAAAAGCAGGTTCTCCAGCCGCCTTTCCAACCAGACAAGGCAAAGGGCGACTAGCTTCCCCGGCCCAGCCTGCGTCTATCGGTGCCAAACAAACGTCTTTATCACTAGGAATCCCAAGGGCTGGCTTCTGGGGGGGGGGGGGGGGGGGGGGGGGGAAAGGCCTCTCCTGAAGGAGCTCCCAGAGCCGCAGCCGGGGATGAGGGGCAGCGCGACCCCCCAAAATATGGGGGGGAGAGAGAGTCGGTTGGGAACCATTCACAGCTAAGACTCCTGTCAGCACTGACATAAATTTCCACTGGTGTTGGCATTTAGGCCCTGGCTATTTCCATATGTATAGGGCTGCCTGGACTAATTATGCTAATCATCTCCTCTGTCGGGCGCTGTGAAAAATGGCTGCATTAGGCACTCCACTGCCTGCTAATGGGCCTTAATGCGGGGCTGAAACATACATTCATCCCCCTCTGAATGGGGGAATTTTTCCACTTTGCTGCCTTCATTCAGGCACGAAATGAAGGTTTTGAACTCAGACCACTTTTCCAGGCCCGAGGAGGAAGCAGAGAATAAAACTCTTCTCGGCCCCTCTCCCTGCTCCCTCCCCCTGCCCCCTAATAGAAAACACCAAACACTAAAATGCTGCTGTCCACAAAACTCTTGCCGGGTCTTTAAAAAAAAAGAAAAAAAAAAAATCAGCAATTTTTCCATCCATCACAAGCGATCAATCGGTCACTTGGGGGGGCGGGGGGGCTCTGAGAAGAGAGCCAGGAAGATACTTCCCCCACCATAGAAAACCAAAGATTTCTGCCCTCACGCAGCTTTGGCAAATTGAGCCGGGCTCTGACGCTGAGCTGGCTTCAGACAAGAAAGCGCCTTTCACAGCCAGCCTCAGCTGGAGGGAGAAGATGCTTCAGAGCAAATGTCACAGCGGAGGGAGCAAACAAAGCAGATTGTGACGCTAACGGAGCAGGCTGCGGTGTGTTGGGGGGGGGGGGCAGGCGAGGATCTTCCGCTCGCTGCCTGAATACAAGCCTGGCTCCCTCTTTCGCTGGTGCGGAGAGCGAGGTCTGTCCCCGAGGGTCTGGGCTAGCATCTGGGTTGCCCCCTCCCCCCAAAAAAGTCCGGAGTAAATGATCTTGGGATGCCAGCCAGAGGTGGGCGCACCTGCCAGTCCCCTCTCCGGGGGGCAGCACACAGCAGGGGAAAGAGACACGCCCAGGCAGCTGAACTGTATCAAGGGCAGGCTCCAGTCAGTCAGATGTCCCATCACCAGCTCTAAAGAGCCGTGGGATTTTGGGGGGCACCCAACTTGAGCCATCTCCCGCGGGCTAGAGGTTCACAGGGCGTTTGCTCGGCACTGCCCGACAGAGCGACTCCCACGGCATCACAGCGCCCCAGGTCGGGCTCCCCACTTCCCTCCGGAAAACGGGGCCTGTGCACGGTCTCTCCGCTCGCTCTGCCACCCTCACCCAGAGCTCCCAACTTCTCCGGCCGCAGCCAGGAAGCGGCTACCAGGGGATCCGATGCGACTGCCCTGGCTTGGTTTCCCGTGACCTCTGCTGCCCGCACCATCCAGTGACGGCCCTGATGGACTATATCCCCCCGCCCGCAACGTTACTCCCCCTCCCCAGGCTAGTGTGCCGCAGCATCCACAGACACCCCCTGCCCCCCGTGCACATACTGCTCGCCAGCTGGCCTGGATTCCAGCCCAGCACCTACACCCCTCCTCCCGCAGGCCGGCTCCTCGCTCGGCCGTTAGCACCCCCAGTGCCTCTCTGGAGCCTGCCATTAGCCAGGAGACCACCCAGCACTGCCAGTGCCCACCCCCAGCCTCTGCTCTGCAGACGCCGCCGCTCCCCTCCCACTGGATTTCCTCGCCCCTGGGGCCCAGCTGGGAGCAGAGGCCAGGGCGCAGCTCCTGGAATGTGCGCAGGCCCCCAGAACACCTCCTCAGCCCCCCCATGCTGGCCCTTTGACACGTGGCTTCGTCCCTCTTTCAAGGGGCACTGCGTGGAGATGGAGGTCAGCTCCAGACAGATCCCCCGGACTAGGGGCCCGTTGCCCAGCTCCCCCCCCCCCAGCGAGCTGCACGTGCCCAGGGGTTCGGCCCCCTCCTGCCAGCCCACTGCGTGCCAGCACGGTGACGACACCTCCCCGAGCAGACAGCCCCATGAGCCACGCTGGCTCTGTCCGAAACGAAGCCAGGTGGCTACAGAGAAGCCTGCCACACCGGGCGGGTCAACAGGCCACCAGTGCCTCCTGGTCCAACCCCAGCCAGGGCCGGGCCTGGCACTCAGGGTCCAACAGCCCCAGCCGCTGAGCGGGGCACATGCTACCAGTCTCAGGTGCGAGGGGTCCAGCATGCACATTGGCCTCCAGGGGGCGCTGCTGCCCAGGAGCTCGGGAGCCGTGGGGGGACCTGCGGGTGGGATCTCGGTGAGGGTTGCTGACCAGCACCTGCCAGACAGCTTCCCTCCAGCATCTGCTACCCACCCACGGCTACTACCCAACTTCCCTCTGCCCTCCCCCCATG
This sequence comes from Trachemys scripta elegans, assembly GCF_013100865.1. Lineage (NCBI taxonomy): Eukaryota > Metazoa > Chordata > Testudines > Emydidae > Trachemys > Trachemys scripta. The sequence continues at coordinate 105,956,833 of NC_048305.1, read as the reverse complement.
GCTGCCTCCCTCCCCACATCCCTAAGTCCTGCCCCGCCCTCCCCAGGCTGATTCACAGAGGCCAGGCTCCGAATCTCCCCTCTCTGCCCCCCTGGTCCCACATACCGGAGCGTGGGGGCAGTGAGCCCCCCGCTTTCCACAGTCCTTCCGCCGGGGACAGGGAGCGGGGGAGATTCCCGCACGCCAGGTGGCTGGGAAGCTGCTGCACAGGGCACTGGGGCTAACGCAGCCTTCCCCTGACCCAGCTCTCGGCCCCATAAATCATCCTCAGCCCAGCCCCCTGGCCCTGCAAACACACTCAGACGGCCAGGAACAGCTGCCAGGTGGCCAGAGGTAACTCAACACTCAGCCGGGGGGTTCAAAGCCTCCAAGAAGCTAATCGCTTTAGAGGCACCTAATTGAACATTTCCACAGGCAATCCCAATTTACGGGCGCCGCCGCCTCTTTTCCCATCCCCGCCCAGTGGATCAGGGCAGTCAATAACCCCTTCTCCATCATGGGCACGGCCTGTATGGCCTGAGCCGGTTTCCATTTTCCATGTGCCACCCCTCCTGCTTCCAGCGGCAGCTGTAACCCTGTCACGTTCCCTCCCTCCGCAACGGTCCCGATCCCGCCGGCCTGGTGCAGGAGGCGAGCTCTCATGACAGGCTCCACCATGGGAATGGAGCGGGCCCCTCACAGGCCAGCCCGCCCCGGGGAGGAGAGAGTCCGGCGGTAGAGAGATACCCAGATAACCCTTGCAAGTGACCCGCACCCACACGCTGCAGAGGAAGGCCAAAAAAAAAAAAAAAAATCACGTCCCTGCTAATCTGACCAGGGGGAAATTTCTTCCTGACCTCACATATGGCATGAACCTGTAGAAGAGAGTGCTCATTGCCACCTTAGAGCACTGGCCCCACCCAGCCCCATGTCCCATCTTCAGCCGGGGACATCTCTGAAGAAGGAGACAAAAAAGTCCCAGAATGCATTGGGGGAGGGAAAATCCCTTCCTGACCCCTGCCAGTGGGGGTCTGAAACCCTGAAGCATGAGTGTTTGGAACATAAGCCATAAACTGGAAGTGAGCCCCAGAGGTGCTGAGCCTGGCCCCCACCATCACAAGCGGTCCCACCAGAGAGTCATGCTCATACGTATCCTGCCCTCTCTTCAAACTCATTACGTTGTTTGCCCCCCACTGTTCCAGAACCTGAGCTCTCCGACGAGGAGAAACTTTCTGCTAATTCCCAGCCTGAATTGGCCCCTGGCCGGTTCGTACCCATTTGTTCCTGTGCCAGCACCACCCTTCAGCTTAATGAGCTCGTCGCCCTCCCTAGGTGGCGTTTACCCCGGGTGTATGGCAAGAAAGCAAAGATCAAATCCCCCCTTGGCTCCTCTCAGCAGCCAGGCCCTCAGGTCCCTTATCATCCTCACAGCTCTTCCCTGCACCAGTCCCAGCCTGTGGCAGACTCCACACAGCAGCTGGGTGTGTGTCAGGGTCTGTGCTGCACGCTGGGGTCTGCTTGCTTCCTTCCCCCCACATAACAGCAGGGGCAGACCCATCCCTGCTGTCACCTTCTGGAGAAGCCCGAGGCCACGGCAGCCGGCAACACGTCCTGGAGCGTGGAGCCCCTTCCCAGACTGGGAGCTTGATCAGTTGCTGCTGTCGCCCGTGGCTCTGGGGGCACCCTCTCCCCACATAGGCGTGCTCTGGGCAATGCTCTTCTGCATGCAGGGCAGCAGGTACCTAGCTGCATTGCCAGGGAGCCAAGCGCTGGTGCAAGGTACCCGCCCGACAGGACCCGCGAGGCCTTGGCTTCTCCACAGGCCAGTGTAAGCTTCCCATATAGTGCCCCCGGCCCATGGGACTCGGCCCTGCCGTGGGGAGAGACGGGACTTGAGCCTCCCTGGCCCATTCTGTCCTCAGTCTCGCTACCGAAACTGCTCTAGGTCTGCTCAGTGCCCGCCGCGCTGGGGCTGGTTTGGAGCGGGACCCTGGTCACCCCCACACTCTGGCTGACAACGGATCCCAACCCCTCTGTCACCAGTGACCCCGATCCGCGGGGAACCTGCGGCTCTACTCGTCGGCCGAGCGCAAAGGCACCAGTGACAGAAAGGATCAGGGACTTCAGCTGAGCCAGCTCCAGCCCCGTCCCAGACCGGGGCTGACTGCTCCGGCCAGTCCTTTGCAGCCGATTTCTCCTTTGCCCCACAGAGATACAAGCAGCAGCTACCCTGAGCCGTCTTGTACCAGAAAATCAACCCCAGGGCAGAGAGACCCCTCGCTGCCACCAACCCCGGCCCCACTCCTCGGTGGGACCCTCTCCTCCTGCAAAACATCGCACGTATCCCGGGGCCGAGCCACTGCCACAGGACCTAGCCCCCATGCCCACTTGATGAAGGGGTCAGCCCCAGCTCCGCAGACTGAGGGGAATCCCCAGGGCCGGCTGACGGAAGAGCTGGACGTGGCCCGAGGCCCTGTGGCAAGGGCTGTGCCATTGCCCCGCTGGGACCCAGGAGCGAAAGCCATTGGCACGTGCCGGCCTTAGGGAACGGCAGGCGGCAATGCCCGTGGGCAGAGTGAGCTGCCTGGGGTCCCGACATGCAGCCCAGCACTGTGCCAGGGGACACGGCAGCCGCTCGGCCTGCTCCAGACCCTCCAACAGCACTTACGCCCTGCACAGCCCACAGGCAGGGCACTACACTGGGCCCTTCTTTGCACGGAGCCCCCCCCGCCCCCCATCTACTCATCACTGAGCACCAGCGCGCTCAGCACTGACCGGAATATCACGCCGAGCCATGGCCCAGAGGAGTTCAGTCTCGGAAGCACAGATCTGACCGCACAAGCTAGCCTCAGCCGCGTGATCGTCTCACAGCCAGAAGGTTCGCACGGCATCGGCAGATATCACTCGGTTATCGGCAGCGCTTGGCACTACCCTCTGCTCATTCAAAGCACTGGGCAGATGTCACCTGACACCACCTTGCAGCGCGCTACCAAGCAGGTAAAGGTTATCATCTGCATTTCACAGATGGGGAAACCGAGGCACAGAACAGCCGCTGGAAGTGCCCAAAGACCAGTGGGTAAGTCAGAATTGGACCCTGCCTCCTGAACCCATGACCGTTCCTCTAACCCACACAGCCCATCGCACGCCCGAAACACCCGCAAAGCCACCACCATTGCTCAGTGCGCCAAACACCACCCAGGCAGCACAAAGCGGCCTCTGGGGCGAACACGAGTCAGCACAGAGCAGCCCTGAGCCAGACAGCACGGCACCCAGGCCAGCCCCTGACACATCCTCTGGCATACAGAGAATCTCAGAACCACCGCAATCCTGGGCTTCTATGTCACCTGAAACTCCCGCCACGCTTTGAGATCTCACATGGAGCAGATAGCTAGCCGTGCCAGCACACCTTGATTCAAAGCACTCCTCCCCACACATCTCTCCCCCCCATGCCACACTGTTCCCACCCCCCCTTTGAGACTCACAGCCCCCAGCTCTCATCTCCCTCAGGAACACATCTGAGATCCTGGTTCCTTGCCCCGTTCAACAGACACCAGTCTTGAAAGCTACCGAACCCAGGCGACCAAAATCCCCCATGGTACAGCCTTGCTTTGCATGCGGATAAAGGCGGGGGGGGGGGGGAGGAGATAAGACCTCGCCTCCTTTTCTTAACCGCCACTCAGACACCCCTCTTCTCTGTGAAACAGGTGTGTAAACTTTACTGGCATTCACGCTGGGGCGGGAGGGAGGGAGGGGGGCTCTTTTAAAGGGCTGGGCTAGTAAAGTTGTTTCTATTGTTGAACAAAATCCAAGAGTAGCTGAGGACCACACAGGGAGCTGGGGGGCGGGGAGGGAGGAGCGCTGTAGCTCAAAGATGGCTGACACAACCGGAGGGTGTGAAAGTCCAACCTGATGTGGCCTCGGAGAAGGGCTGCGAGAAGAGGCTACGCGGGTGTCCCAGGGGCAGAGAGGCCAGAAAGGAAAAGTCCTCCCGGAGCACGAGACGGAAACCTCGGAGCGCCCGGCAGCCGCGGGGAGAGCGCAGAATTCCAGGCTGAACTTATTAATAACAAAGGAATCATTTTTATCAAACGTTTCCACTAGGAAATGAGACTTTGCTCTCGTCTGCCCCTTGCTTTCGGCTGTTTGTGTTCTCACTCGATTCCCTTCTCCCTCTCCCCCCGGGGGGCAGGCGCACGTGCCCCGAGCCAGCCCGTAACCGACAGAGCTGTCAGAGGTTTCATTATCTCCTCCGTCAGCACCTTCCGGATTTTCATATCAATAATGCAATATCGGAGCAGGGGCCTGGTGCGTCTCATTCGCGGAGGGAAAGAATTGAATTACACGCGCCTCCGCGGAGACACGGATGTGCATCAACAGCCATCAGGCTCCCGCACAGAACCCCGTGCACCCACCATGGCGTGCACGCCCAGGCACACCCCCCGGGAAAGCACTCCCACGGGTGCCCCAGAGCTACCGAAATCTTGGGGAATGCACTACTTCATCAGTCTCCTCTCCCATCGAGCGCCAGGAGCTGCTCTGGGAATGCCAGAGGATTCAAGGCAGAAAATACTTCCATAAGGGGCCGTGCATTGTTCTACGAACTTTTACACTGGGGGGGGGCGTGTGTACGGTCATAGCCGGACATACATGTTTGCACGGGTTCACATGTTCATGCATGTGCAGCGTGGGGCTCTCCCTTTATGCATTTCTCCTATAGCACAGCCAAGGAGTCAAAGATGAGACCGAAGCGGAGCAGAGCGTGGATCACAGGCACGTTCACACCTTGGGAGGGCTCATGGAGGATCCCTTCAGTGACGCTCCCAGAGCAGCTCAGAGCCGAACCCAGCTGGATTCCGGTTCAGCAGCCCAGACTCATTCGTTTCCTGCCTACAACAGCCACCATTTCCTCCTACCCCCACAGGGGCACGGAGATCCCGCCCCACAGCGCCCAGACAGCCCAGCCCCCACAGCGCCCTCCCGCCCCACAGCGCCCAGACAGCCCA
>NC_048305.1:105562944-105648319 GCF_013100865.1 Trachemys scripta elegans | reverse complement strand
ACCCCAACCTGCTGTGGACGAGATGCCCCTCCCCCGACCCCAACCTGCTGCGGACGAGATGCCCCTCCCCCAACCCAGCCCAGCCCCCAACCTGCTGCAGCCAGGATGCCCCTCCACTGGCCCCAACTCTTCTGCAACCCAGCCCTGCAGCAGCTGGAACAGTACGGCCTGGGCTGGCCCCAGGTGCAACCTGGGTGCCCCTCCCCCGGCCCAAACCCAGCCCAGACCTGCTGGGGCAAAGGAGCACCTCTCCTGCACCCCCAGCTGGAGCCCTCATCCCCTGCACCCCAATCCTCTGCCCCGGCCCAGAGGAGCTCGAGACAGGCCAAGGCCCCGAGGAGCCCCTGGCCAGCTGCAGGCACAGCCATGTCTCCCCTCCTCTCCCCTCCCCAGACCCAAGCCGCTCAGAGATGTTTTTCATTATTATTTGGACTTCTACTATGTCAAAGCATTTTTAAATGTACTTCAGAAATGTTGTACAAACACCTTTACCAAAAAAGCAAAAGAAACAATAATAAAAGAAGACAAGACCATGCAAAGCACTTTATTTGTGTTTCTATTCGGTTAAGTCCAGTACAGAATAGAGACATGTGCATTCTTTTTACTATTGAGTCTGCAAAAACCCCAAAGCCTTACCTAAATAAATGACAATGATTTGTATGTATAGATGTGCATATTACTTTATTAATTTAGGAAAAATAAATAATATTCAGAAAAAGTGTCAGTGCGGCCACCAGCAAGAGTGGTGTTGCAAGAACCCCTGACTAGCTACTAAGGGGTGGGCAGAGAGCTGAAGCCAAATCCAAGAGGAGATCTGTCAGCAGAGACATCCAGAGGCTTAAGCCTCAGCTTCTGAATAATCCAGTGTAATTCTTTCATCTCACACAGTCCTGGACATCCTTGCTCCAAGACCTACTTTCAAGATTTTAAAATGATTTTTATTTTGTGCAAGGAACCGCTACTTCTTAAAAGCTTTTATCAGAACGGCCCTATTGGGTCAGAACAATGGTCCATCTAGCCCAGTATCCTGTCTTCTGACAGTGGCCAATGCCAGGTGCCCCAGAGGGAATGAACAGAACAGGGAATCATCAAGTGATCCATCCCCTGTCGCCCATTTCCAGTTTCTGGCAAACAGAGGCCAGGGACACCATCCCTGCCCATCCTGGCTAAGCGCCATTGATGGACCTATCCTCCATCAATTTATCTAGTTCTTTTTTGAACCCTGTCTTGTCCTTCACAACATCCTCTGGTGAAGAGTTCCACAGTTGACTGTGCGTTGTGTGAAGAAATACTTCCTTTTGTTTGTTTTAAACCTGCTGCCCATTAATTTCATTTGGTGATCCCTAGTTCTTGTATTATGCGAAGGCGTCAATAACACTTCCTTGTTTACTTTCTCCACACCCGTCATGATTTTATAGACCTCTGTCATATACCCACCAACCTCTCTCATGTGGCAAATGAGACCATGTACAAACACTTCTGCACCACCGATTTTCCTGCCTTTAAAGAGCAGATCGCTCCCTTGCCGTTAAGTGACCTGCCTCAACACCAGAAGAATAAACAAATAAAGCAGAGACCGGATGGGGCACCCTAGTATAACCGTTCATCCCTACTGATCAATTGTAATGCAGTCAGCCCTGCACTCCCCAGAGCTTCAGAGGGGATGCAAGGGTTCCCCCCAGCAAGGAATGTTGATTCACAGATGAGAGAAAACCTCATTGTTGTGGGAGGATTGGTATGGTTTAATATTGTTCCACACTCCCCCTCACATCACCATTCCCTTCTGAAAGCCAGATGAACAAAATATCCAAACAGCCATGGGAACCGCCACAAGCCTCTTTGGCCCCACCCTCCACTGCCAGAGCTGTGTTTTGAGCCCTGTGTATGAAAGAAACCAGGATGCAGATTTTCGTTAGCAAATGTCACGACCCAAGACCTGATTTCTGGTCTCCTCCCACACAACTCTCAACCGTCAGTCACTCATCCGCTGTCCAGTCCCGAACGGGGAGGTGAGTACGAACTGTGTGAAGCGGAGGCGAGAGATGCTGAGGTCAGGAACAGCACAAAAAATAAATTTGGCCCCATTTTCCACAAGTTTTAGGCAACTCTGCTAATTTTCCTAGCGGAGTTTTCGCAGTAAATTGAGATTCTAATGCAGACAGATCTTTCATACACTCCATGAAAGCCATGTGGAGGGTTATGGAAGGAGGAATCTGACTGGTCAGCGAAGGACCTGGCTGCCTACCAAAGCCATACAGGTCAGGACTCATTAGAGCTTATTTACTTTTCTGCCTGGCATTATGCCCCAGAACGGATATAAAAATTCAAGGCTGTTATAACTCTGTAAAGTGTCCACTGTAAAATAGATCCAGGTCACTATGCACACACAGACGAATAGTTAAAATTACCTGGTCTTATGATCTAGACATACCAGCCTCTCTCAAAAGAAAAAAAATTATTACTATCATTATTTATTTTGCAATACTACCATATAAATAAGACGCCACATAAAAACAAAACCCCAATAAAAATCTTAAATTCTTAATACACTGAGTAGGGAGGGAATATCTACAAATAAATTGAAAAAAAAATGTATAAACAAAACAACACAAAACAACACTTTTGTTGACTTGCCAGGACCCACCACATTCTGCACGTGTTGAAAACATCAATACCTGAAGCGGTTGGGCAAATAGTTTAGTTATTTGGGAAGTCAGCCACTCTTTCAGGGGGAAAAAAAAGAAAACTTCAAACTCAGGCCCTCACTGGTAAAAATCAACAGAATTTAAAAATTAGAGCTTTCGTTTAAAATGTGCTTATCTGCAATTCTGGCTACGGATCTGTCCTATATTAATGACTTCAAGATCTAAAGAGAGAAGCTTTTTTTAAAGCAATTCAGTTCACCGTTGAAGAGAACAGAACAGCTGATACGTACTGACTGGAATGGAATTTTTCCATCGGCTGTGTATCGAAGCTGGAGCAGGCCAATACAGTAGAACCTGAGAGTTACGAACACCTTGGGGACGGAGGTAACTGAACAAAATGTTCTGGTTCTTTCAAAAGTTTACAACTGAACATTGACTTAATACAGCTTTGAAACTTTATTATGCAGAAGAAAAATGCTGCTTTCCCTTAATATTTTTAGTACTTTCCCTTTAACACAGCACTGTTCTGTATTTGCTTTTTTTTGTCTCTTCTGCTGCGTGATTGTGTACTTCCGGTTCCAAACGAGGTGTGTGATCGACTGGTCAGTTCATAACTCTGGTGTGCTGAACTCTGAGGCTCTACCACAACTGTAAACATGCAATGTAGAAATAAAACCTCTACCCCTGAAAAGTACAAGCCATTGCTCATCACTCACTCCAGACAATCAGACGTCGAACTCTTCAAACAGTTTTCCACATTTTGTTGTGCCGTTAACAGCAAAGAGAAATTGTTCATTAGCAGATTTAACGCTGCCCCACTCACTCATTCGCTCCCGTGACAGGCGCAAGGTGCAAGAGGGGAAGCTGCGGGCGCTGAAGGGGCTGAGCGTAGACCCCGGCCCAGGACTCTGTTCTGCCAGGGCAGGACCGGAGCCGTCCCTGCACCTGGCGCCTGCAGCGATCAGGTGTCACCGGGCCTGTGGCCGCACAGGGAGCCCCCTGCAGTCCCGCTGTTATGCAAGTGAGTGAGCAGGGCAGAGCAGAGACCCCCAGCCAGGATGGGGAGGAAACGAACCATGATGAGCCCCCACAGCTGCTGAATGGCTCCTGCCCTCTTGATTATCCAAACTCCCAATTACCTGAATAAAATCCCCCCGCACTATTCAGCTTATCAGGAGTATAAGACAAGAGATGGATACAGACAGACGGGGAGTGCAAGGAAACAAGGAGATGATAGCGGTCAGCACAATAGGCTATGGTCTCAACACACCTGTAACCAGCCATTATGCCCACTCAGTGCCAGCTCCATAGGTGTGCTACAGAACTGACACAGGTCCCCAAACTGTGGGGTGCGCCCCCCACAGGGAGGCGCAGAGAAATGTTTGGGGGGGGGGTGCAGGCAGGGAGCATCACCCAGCCTCACTCCACTCCCAGCCCTGCCCCCAGCCTCGGCCCCCGACCGCTGCCTGGCCACGGCTCCACACCCAGCCTTGGCCCCTGTCCTGCTCTCGGCCCGGCTCAGGGGCGGGGGGCACACAGGAGGCACGGACGGGGGCAGGCAACCCTGACAAGTCTGGGGACCACTGGTATATGGGCTCAGTCACAGATTGTAAGAAACTTGATTTGATTGGTCATAACTAATGTAACATACATGTTTAACATTTTTACAGGTGCCACAGGGGCGCCCGAAGGGAAGCAAATTAATTTAACAGCACCGGGGGACTTCTTACAACCATGAGTGGTTGGCAGAAGCCTGTCATTCTTTTATATGTAAGTATGTGTGTGAGACAGGGAGAGAGCGCAGGTGCAAACAAAATAACTAGCCCACCTAAAAACACGACCAAGGTTAATAATGCAAGGAGCATTCAATTCTTTCAGTGCATTACAAGCCAGTTTGCTTTTTACAAATAAAAGCAGAGATGCTTCCATACAACCCAACACAATACTGATGCTTCAACCGGCCCAGCACTATTTAATGATGAGCTCCGGCCCCCCACCTTTACCCACATTCAGCCGTTACTTGCAACACAAACACTGTCCAAGCTAGCAAACGAGGAAGGGAACGCTGAGATCCAGTTAATTCAACTGCTCATTTCAAGCAACGCTGTAGGAGCCTGCCCAAGAAGTTGCACGTTTTGCAGTTTTTCCATATTTTATCACAGACGTTCTCTAGCCATTTATATTTTCGTAAGCCTCTGTTTCTAACCGGCTAAGAGCTGGACCTGGTCAGCATGGTCCCTTTAGCCAGTGCTTAACACAGATGTCAAGTTCAAATTCATGAGGGTTTTTTTGTTTGAATGTGAGCTAACCAGTGTGACACCTCTCCCCGCCCCCTACCCCCTCAAATCTCTGCCACGTGCCAAACACAATGACCCTGCGGACTTGCATTCCAGAGGCACTCTCCAGCCATCCCCATGGCTGCAGCAGGGAAAAGCAAAGCACCAGGCGACCAGCCAAATCCTGGAATTACAATGCAATATTTGGGAGGACCAGGGTAGCTGGCTTCGCAGCCTATGATCAGGAGTCAGAAAAATGCAGTTATGGTACAAGGGCAGCTGTGGATATTTCTCTTTCAAGAGGACACGATCTCCTAGCTGTTCTTATCCAGATTTTCTGGCTTTGTTCTACATATAAAGTCAGAATGGCCCAACAGTCAAAACAGTGCTCATTAGCCAGGCACACTGAACTCTAAGCAACCCAAATTCCTGCACGCTATCCACCTTAAACACAGGAATGCAAACAGACCCATTTTCCTGTTCTGTTTTGTGTTTACAACAGGTCACAAACCTTTAATGTTCTTCGGAAGGGTTTTCAATTCAACAGACCTTTTGGGGCTGGTTCTGTTTCAGATGACAATTAAACCATCTACATTAATCTCCAATGCTACGCAGCCCTGCAGATCAGTTATTTAACCCAGCCACCAACCTACAGGCATTCCCTTAATCTGAAACTGACTGATCAATCTGCCTCAAACATGGGGGAGTCAAAAGCTAATGAAAAAAATCCCCCTGGGGCAAAGACACCACCAGATCGGAATAGTTTTATTAGACCTAAACCATGCGAAATTGGAAGCTCTTTAGCTGTTTAATTCTAATACTTTTGACTCTGTGAAACATTAACTGTATAAATAATCAAATCCCTCACGTGACTGAGCCGTATGAACAATCTGGGGCCAATAACTCCGAGGTTAATGAAGGGAGTCGTCTTTGGGCTCAAGGATTTTCACAGCTCTGAAGCCCCGCAAACATCAGAACAAAGGCATTCGCTTTCCCTCCAAGGGCTTCAAAGGAAAAGCTTTGACTCTCTCCGGGTAGACCACATCAAGACATCTCACAGACATTCTAATGTTACATTTCTCACAGTGCAATCTGCTTTAGAGCCGCATGAAGACACCAGCTAGAGTACGGTAGGATCTCTGGCAAACCAGCTGGGTTTCAGTGCAGACTACAGGAAAGAAATAGCCACAACCCAACAATCAGCCACCACCATTGTCCCCGAGTTGGCTGGCTTTGGTGATTGATCCACGGAGATTGAGCTTCCCTCCCATCCACATCCATCTATGTCATGGGGAAGCACATTAGATGGAGTGACGCGGCAGAAGCTTACCCAGCCCCGTTTCTTGTGCGGTACCAGTCTCGTGGAGAAGGTTTTACGGCTCCCAGCCTGTACCTTCCACCAACTTACACAGTTACACAACCAGGACATGGTGCGTGCGCACACACACCCTGTCCTGAAACTGCGACTATTCTGGTGCATCACACTGAAAACACAGCACACGCCCTGTTCTGTTAACACCTACAGCGTGTCGCACAAACGCCAGCCAGCCACGACGGATTTCACTGCTTCCGAAAGGCAGCCTGATCTAGGGAACCGAGCTCGGGTGACAAAACCAAGAATGCCTGTGTTCTAATCTCGGCTCTGTCACTCACTGACTCGTTCTGCAGCCATATGTTGAGAGCCCTGATTTCCAGGGGTGCTGAGCATGGCAGCATCCCATGACTTCAGATGGAATTGTGAGGACTCAGCACCTCTGAAATTAGGCCTGTTCCCTCTGTGCCTCAGTCTCCCGGGCTGCAAAATGGGGATAACACCACTGACCTAGTTCACAAGGGTGCTTAAAGATCAGGTCTGTGACGTGCCTTGAAGATTCAAAGATTCCCAGACCAGAAGGGACCACTGTGATTATCTAGTCTGACCTCCCATATAACACAGGCCAGGGAACTGCCCCACAATAATTCCTAGAGCAGAGCTTTCAGAAAAACATCCCATCTTGATGTAAAAATCATCAGTGATGGAGAATCCACCTTGAGCCTGAGTAAACTGTTCCCATGGTTAATTACACTTACTGTCAAAAATGTACGCCTTATTTCCAGTCTGAGTTTGTCTAACTTCAGCTCCCAGCCACTGAATCCTGTTAGACCTTCCTCTGCTAGACTGAAGAGCCCATTATTAGATATTTGTTCCCCCTGGAGACACTTATAGACTGGGATCAAGTCACCCCTCAACCTTCTCTTTGTTAAGCCAAATAGACTGAGCTCTTTGAGTCTATCGCTAGAAGGGATGCTTTCTAATTCTTTGATCATTCTCAAGGCCCTTCTCTGAACCCTCTCCAATTTATCAACATCCTTCTTGAACTGTGGGCACCAGAACTGTGTACACAATTCCAGCAGCAGTCACACCAGGGCCAAATACAATAACCTCTCTCCTCCTACTCAAGATTCCCCTGTTTATGCATGCCAGGATGGCATTAGCGCTTTTGCTCACAGCATCACACTGGCAGCTCACATTCAGCTAATTACCCACAACCCTCAAATCTTTTTCCAAGTCGCTACTTCCCAGGACAGAGTCCCGAACCTGGCAGCATGGCTTCCATTCTTTGTTCCCGGACATTTACCATTACATTTAGCTGTATTAAAACACATGCTGTTTGCTTGTACCTACTTTACCAAGCGAGGATACTGAGCTCCTTTGCCAACGCCTTGAGAGCCACTGATGAGAAGAGCTAGGATTCATTATTAGAGCCGGTCAAAACATTTTCATCGAAAAGAATTTTGACCAAAATGGCTTTTTGTTGCAAACAAAATATTTCACTTTTTTTTTCTCTTTCAATTTTTTTTTTTAATTTTTGATGATTTTTTCCTGGTTTTGGACAACAAATCAGAAACTGAAAATTGAAAAAAAAAATTTGGTTCTAAAATATACCCGGTTTTGGTTTAAAAAAAACAAAAATCAGGTTTTTGGAAATTCGTCGTTTGGTTTCATTTTTTGGTTGAAAAACCAAAACGTTTTCAATGGAAAATTTCTGCAAAAATGCAAAAAACCCAAATGGTTTGACATTTCCCTTGAAACAACAATTGGTATTTTTCAACTGGCTTTGGTATCAACTTACTTCCTAATGGACGTCTACTATTGTCGTCACAAAATGGCCAGAAAACCTGACACAATGAGATCAGGCCTGAGGTGTATTAGCACAGCTGTCCACTCTGGGGTCTGTGAGTGCAGGCGGGTGGCGGAGGCTGACTATGTTTTGTCCAACACCTGTCTACATTACGTTGGGCTCAAGAACAAGCCTTGGCCCTATCCTGGCAATTTAGGGGTCCATGAATGTGGCAGTGTCACTTGCGATCACTGCCTGGATCTAGGAGAATGTGCAGAGAAGGAAGTAGGCCAGAGAGACATGGCGACTCAAGGAGGAGACACTGCCTCTGGTTTTATCCATTACGTTGTTGATTTAATAGTTAAACCAAAGCATTTCTAAAGCCCAAGACTCGCTGCATCATCAAGAATACAACACTCCGTCCCAATCATGCTCTCACTAGGAAAGGGGAGCAGGATGCAAACCAGGACTTGCAGGAGAGGGGGGAAAACACAATTTCTCCATGGCTGTGTCTGAAACGTCTCTAGATTGCAGCACAGTCAGTCTCAGATCTTTGCTGCTCTGCTCTAATTAATAAAGTACAGGTGGCGCGCTGGAGCAGTACAAAATATTGCTCGAAAACAGTAGCTGAAAGTGGCTTTTTCTCAGGCCCAGGTGACTTGGGAGGACCTGGCTGGTTTTTATGTGACTGAAGGCGTTTGTACTGCCCTTCTTAGGAGACACGCTTGGATTGCACAACAGAAGAAAGCTGGCTTTGTGATACTGAAGCACATCTGCCTTCGTGCCTACAGTCTGACCTGGAACGTCCCATCAATTCATTCCCTATATTAAGAGTACGAGAGACTGTGAAAAACAGCTGCAGCTGTCTTCATATTTTTCATATTGACGTCTTCCAGGAACATCTAATTCAACAGTGGGACTTGTGAGGTAATGACCACGCTAGTCCTTGAATGCTTTAAATCCCTCAGCCCTCAAATGGCAGCAAATGCTGGGGCGGTGATTTTGCAGTCAGCTCCACATGGGTGGACCCTTATATGCACATGTGGAGAGAGCCCAACTGACCTCCAGCAGATCTGACTGCAGGTCTGGAGCCTGTGCGCGGCATGGCTGGATGCGGTTTCCTTTATATTCCAACTGCCTCTCTTTCTATTTCGTAACGTATCAAGAACACGGAATACGATCTCTGAGCGAGCACTTAACCCGGCAGGCCAGGAAAGACAGATGAGTTGCCACAACTGGACTCTCTGATCATTTGCTACAGGTGGCTGCTGCAGCACGCTAGATGGGAGCGGGGACGGGGGAGAGAAGCCTGCATTAGCTGCTACCTAAACTGGGCCTGTTCTGTGGCTGTGAAGCAGCCATCAGCCTCCAGGGCTGTTTGCTCAGCACCGTTCACCAGCTTCAAATTCCCTGAAAGATCCCGCAGAAAGGAAAAAGGCACCTCCCGGCCTGCCGGGCCCGGGATCTCATCCTGACCAATTGTGGGGCTGTCTCGATGTTGCCTTTTGTGTGTGTCTGACTGTAGAGACGCAATGTGCATTATTCAGCAGTGGGGAAAGTCTGCCACCATTCCTCCACGCCTGAGCAGATCATTAATGCAGGTCACTCTGCCGTGTCCCAGCAAAGCCAATACTGTGCTAGATTTCCAAAGTTGGCTCAGAACGATCGAGAACACAATTTTCAGCAGAGCTGTGGGTCGAACGCTTTTCCATTTGGCTCCAGCAACTTGAATTCTCAAAAATCCCTTTCAGCTTTTAGGTCAGCATTATAATGACAGGCATCAATTTAAAAATGTGGAAGGCCAGAGTATTAGATGGTTACATGTACCAAAACCAGACCTCAGCTTGACCTTGGAAGGGGGATGCAGGCAACAGTTTTTAAATACTTTTAATTTTTAACTCCTTATTTATAACACCTTCATAGAAAGTAGTGAAGAGATTTTTTTTTTTTGCCCACGTTATGCAGGGGTTTTGCTGTATTACTGATATTCGATCGTCTTGCTCATTGTGGTGGATGAATAATTTGGCACTGGTGTGACTGTTGCTGGAATTGTGTCTGGCTCTAGTGCCCACCCTTCAAGAAGGATGTTGATCAATTGGAGAGGGTTCAGAAAAGAGCCCCGAGAATGATTAAGGATTAGAAGCCTGCCTGCTAGTGACAGACTCTAATGGTACGTCTACACTGCAATATAAGCCCAGGCTTGAGCCCAACCCTCCCTTCCATTCACACACAAATCTCAGGCTCAGACCGAGGGTCCTAGAGCCCCACGGGGGTGGAGGGTTCGATAATATTTAATGAATCTGTAAACTCGGGGGTGGTCCCGTTAGACTGGAGAATAGCTAATGTGGTTCCTATTTTCAAGAAAGGGGAAAAAAGTGATCCGGGTAACTACAGGCCTGTTAGTTTAACATCTGTAGTGTGCAAGGTGTTAGAGAAAATTCTGAAAGAGAAACTAGTTGAGGACCTGGAGGTTAGTGGCAATTGTGATAAATTACAACATGGTTTTACGAAGGGCAGATCGTGCCAAACGAATCTGATCTCCTTCTTTGAGAGAGTAACGGATTTATTAGATAAGGGAAATGCGGTGGACCTAATATACCTGGATTTCAGTAAAGCGTTTGATACTGTACCCCATGAGGAATTATTGGTTAAACTGAAAAACATGGGGATCGATATGAAAATCCAGAGGTGGATAAGGAATTGGTTAATGGGGAGAATGCAGCGGGTCGTATTAAAGGGTGAACTGTCAGGTTGGAGGGAGGTTACTAGTGGAGTGCCTCAAGGTTCGGTTTTGGGACCAATTTTATTTAATCTATTTATAACTGACCTCGGAACCGATTGCAGGAGTGGGCTGATAAAGTTTGCGGATGATACGAAGGTGGGAGGCGTTGTAAATTCGGAGGAGGATAGGGATATCCTGCAGGGAGACTTGAATGAGCTTGTGAATTGGAGTATCAGGAATAGGATGAAATTTAATAGTAAAAAGTGTAAGGTGATGCATTTGGGGATAACTAATAAAAATTTTAGTTACAAGATGGGGACGCATTGGTTAGAAGTAACGGAAGAGGAGAAGGACCTAGGGGTCCTGGTAGACCGCAGGATGACTATGAGTCGACAATGCGACGTGGCGGTGAAAAAAGCCAATGCTGTCTTGGGATGCATTAGGCGAGGTATATCTAGTAGGGATAGGGAGGTCCTGCTTCCATTGTATAAGGCGCTGGTGAGACCTCATTTGGAGTACTGTGTGCAGTTCTGGTCTCCCATGTTTAAAAAAGATGAACTCAAACTGGAACGGGTGCAGAGAAGGGCCACTAGGATGATCAGAGGAATGGAAAACCTGTCGTATGAAAAGAGACTAGAGGAGCTTGGGTTGTTTAGTCTGACAAAGCGAAGGCTGAGGGGGGATATGATTGCTATCTTTAAATATATTAGAGGGATTAATACGAGGGAGGGAGAAGAATTATTCCAGCTTAGTACTAATGTGGATACGAGAACGAATGGATATAAACTGGCCGTGGGGAGGTTCAGGCTTGAAATTAGACGAAGGTTTCTGACCGTCAGAGGGGTGAAATATTGGAACAGCCTTCCGAGGGAAACGGTGGGGGCGACGGACCTGTCTGGTTTTAAGATTAAGTTAGATAAATTTATGGAGGGAATGGTTTAATGGTAAAACATAGTAGTCAAGGAAAACCAAGAAATGGTAGGTAAATTGTATAATGGCTGACAGGGGTCAGGCTGGAGACTCTTGCCTATATGCTCGGGGTCTTACTGATCGCCATATTTGGGGTCGGGAAGGAATTTTCCTCCAGGGCAGATTGGCTGAGCCTCTGGAGGTTTTTCGCCTTCCTCCGCAGCATGGGGCAGGGATCTCTAGCAGGAGGGTTTCTGCCGATTGAAGTCACCTAAAACAGGATTGGGGACTTCAACAGCAGAGTCCAGGGAAGGGGTAGGGACGGTTTTATGGCCTGCAGCATGCAGGGGGTCAGACCAGATGATCATAATGGTCCCTTCTGACCTTAAAGTCTATGAGTCTATGAGTCTATGAGACCGAGTCAAGCCAAGAACCAGGGTTCAAGCCCTACTGCTTTTCAGTGTGGACGCAGCCCCGCCACCTCCCCACTGACTCGGATCCTGGGAATCAGCCGAAAAGTATCCCACAAGCCCATGGGCCAACTTTCTTTGTTCTCTCCATGCCAGGAATTTCCAATCGACTCCAGGGAAATGGAAGTAGCCCCCAAGGTGTAGCGCAGCAGCTTGGTGAGTCAGTGTTGACCCCTTCCCATAGCCGCCTGACCGCCGAGCTGCAGACGTGCCAGCGGCGAGCCTTCTGTGTTTGCAACGAAGACTGACCAGAAGCAACGTTTTGCAAAGCGCACTGTGTCGTGGCCACGGCAGCCCAGCCAGACTTTGGTAACTCTCTGGTGCGAGGCCAGCCACACAGTGGGAGTACAAGGAACGACCATGCACACCAGCATACAGTGAAGAAGCTGGCAGCATTGAACATTTACCGGACCGGTGACCAGTGCAGGACGCAGATGAAGTGGCTCAAGACTGAGTAGGGCGGCTGTGGAGTTCTCTGTGCTTCCATGTGACCAGACATCTCCCATGGGATTTCAAGCTGCCAAAAGCACATTCAACCACCATTCTACACCTGCCGAGAGCATAATTCAACTGCCCTTTGCCAGGGCCTCCAAAATCAGGGTATGGTTCCATAAGCCACGGGTTCTCTAACCGGGGTCAGCTGACTCGAGTCCCACTAACCCTGGGCTTTCCTTGCCATGCAGACGTACCCAAAGAGCTCAATTGATTTAGCTTAACAAAGAGAAAGTAAATGGGTGACTTGATCATAGTCTATATAAGGATCTACATGGCAAACGAATATCGAATAATGGGCTCTTTGGTTTAGCAAAGAAAGGTCTAACACCGATCCAATGCCTGGAAGCCGAAGCTAAACAAACTTAGACTGGAAATAAGGTGAACATTTTTGCCAGGGTAATTAACCGGCGGGACAATTTACCCATGATCCGGGTGGGTTTTTCATCACTGGCAACTTTTCCATCAAGACTGGATGTTTTTCTGAAAGATCGGCCCTAGGAATTATTGTGGGGCAGTTCCCTGCCCTGTGTTATACAGGAGGTCAGACCACAATGTTCCCTTCTGGCCTGGGAATCTATGAATCTTCAAGGCACGTCACAGACCTGATCTTTAAGCAGCCTTGTGAGCTAGGTCAGTGGTGTTATCCCCACTTTGCAGTCTGGGAAACTGAGACAAAGCAAGGAGAAGGGCCAAATTTCAGAGGTGCTGAGTAGTCAAGTCCAATTGAAATCACTGGAAGTTGAGGTGCCCCAAGAATAATTTTAACCAAGTGCTTTGGCCTTTCTCCAGTGCCTTCTCTCCTCCCTGCATTCATGGCCACTGCCTAAATCCTGCCCCAGGGTCCGAGACAGAGCAGAGCATGGAGAGACGAGAAACGCACAATCATCTCCGAGATGTCTTGGCCAGGTATCATTGGATTGTGCAGCACCTGGAAAGGGACTGATCCCAATTTTACAGGACAGGCAGAAACCAGTAAGGGCACAAAACACCCGAAAATAAGAATAGATGCAGAAAAAGACATGCCATTTTTGGTTTGTTTGTTTGTTTGGGGTGCCAGAGCTATGTAACTAAAGAATAGATTTTTCCCTTGCTAAGACTCTCCTATTTGGGTTATTTCTTCACAAACGCAATGGGGCCCCTCAACCCCGATCCCATTCAAGTCAGTCACAAAACTCAATGGGGCAGGATTAGACCTGATATTACTAATGTGTGTGGGTGTTTGTCCGTTACCGCGTTCTAGCTGATTCTCTAATCTCTCCCAAATGCTGATCCACGTCAGTGAAAATACACCATTGCCACCAAAAGCAAACAAAGCCCTGGGTTAGGCTTCCAGTGCACTTGTTGACACGTCTCTATAAAAAACACAAAGGGAGCGTGTCTACTTTTTAATGTTGTACAGCACCAAGCGCCCTGTGCATAATAAATGTAAGAAAGTCCATTTCCTCCTGAAATGGCTTTTAAAACAAAGCCAGGGGGACACGGACTCAGTCTGCCAAGAAAATGTTAAGAAATCTTAGAAGATGAATAAATCATGGGCCTGGATTTTGTTTTTCTTACTGGATCGACAAGAGTCCTGCAGTTCCACTGACAACCTCCTTTTCTCCTGCCTCCTTAAGAGACGTTGTGGAGAGAGCTTCAAAGCCCTATTCCAGCTTTGCAGCAGAGGGCCACCATATGCAAAAGCACAGACCCACCAGGAACATTTCGAAGGAGAGGAGTGGTCAGTCCTTAGTAAAACCAAGTGTTAGGCAAATATCTTACAAGGAAGACAAAATCTAAGTTTAAAAATAGTTAAGAATTGCTCCTCTTCACAAAGGACACGACTCTCTTCCACTGGGTCAAGCTTTCAGGGAGACAGTTCTTATATGCTAAAAATGAAATAAATAATTATCTAATCTCTACATATGGAGGTTTTAACCCTCACTGGCGCTGCTGGGAGAACAGAATTGCAGTAAAAGCTGTGTTATCCGGCACTTTACCAACCGGAAAGCTCTATAAACCAGCATTTCTGATCTTCATTGAAAGTCCGGTTTATAGTGGGGCCGGCAGGCTCCCTACCTGGCTTCCCAGAAGCAGCAACACGTCCCTGATGCAGCTAGGCAGCTCTGCGCGCTGCCCCAGCCCTTCCCTTCCCTGAGTGCTGGCTCCGCAGCTCCCACTGGCCAATGGAACCACGGCCAATGGAAGCTGCAGGGGCAGCGCCTGCTGCAGGGGCAGCGCGCAGAGGCGCTTGGCCGAGCCTCCGCCTAGGAGCAGCACGAACATGTCGCAGCTTGTGGGGAGCCACCTGGATCCAGCACCCCAAAACCCTTCCCGTGCCCCAACCCCCTCCCAGAGCCCACTTCCCACACCCCCTCCTGCACCCCAACCCTCAGCCCTGAGCCCCCTCCCACACCCAAACTCCCTCCCTCTTAACCGGAATTTTTTTTACTTACCGGCACTCTCCATTCCCCCAACATGCAGGATAACAAAGCTTTTACTGTAACAACAAACCATTTCGTTTGATTTCTCTGTGGCTTGCGAACACTCATTCCCAGCTGTACAAAACATACAGAGCCCATCACGAGGAGGCGTGCCCGCCGGTACTTCTCCAAACAAAGTGCATGCAGTGCGAAGCCAGAAGGGCCCAGAAGTCGGGCTCTCACAAGAGAATGAACTTTAGAAATAATAAGAAAGTTCAGCTCAGGCACTCTCCCCCAAGCTAGGCAGCTCCTAGGGTTCCTACCTCAGGACAGCACAGCCGCCCCCAGATGCTGTGTCTCTTGCCCCATATAATGCCAGATATAATTCCAATTTCCTAGCAGCAGCAAAAGAGTGCCCATCACCTGGGGTTTGGGGAGTACAGCTAAAAGTTCCTGCACTGGGAGGGCAGATATTTAGACAAAAAGGACTAGTGCTGTTTCCATTTCCACTGCATAACAAGTCAACAAAATCAAAAGGAAGTATGCACTTATTCCCTTTTCTCCAATCTGCTCCCCACACTCAAATTCTCTTACTCTCTAACAGAAAACTCAATGCTGATTTTATTCCTGGCTTGTGCATCCTGACGAGAAGAAGCCCAGACCATCTGCTGTAGATCCTTCACAATGGAGGCGAAAGATTGTACACGGAGACTTCCAGGCAGAATCTAAAGAGGGTAACACGTGAGACTCATCTTGGCTTGGCTGTTCAGTTCTTTAATACAGCTTTGGACCCAGCTGTTTTAAATACAGTAACCCAGCTTGTATTTGTTGAAAAACTTACTCTGATTTAAATATCCCTTAGAGCACATCTCTCCCACTAAACACACTCTGCAGAGCTATTGCTCTGTGCTGTAAAAGTCATTCTTGTCGAGTAGAAAACTTGCCTGTATAAAATAAACATTGCTTGTAACCTGGGAGAATGCAGAGATTACTCAGAGGCTGACTCTATTCTCAGTGGCAACATTTTGTACGACGGTAGAAAGGGTTCCAGCAATTCCCAAAATCCTTACAACGAACCCTCTCTCAAAATTCTTACAGGACGCAAGTGGTCGGGGATTGAGAGAGGAGGGTGCCCAGAATGGATCCCTCTCTTACAAAGGACTCTGGGGAAGGAAAGAACAAAAGAACTACCGTCCATCACGTCTCATACAGGCATTATA
This sequence comes from Trachemys scripta elegans, assembly GCF_013100865.1. NCBI lineage: Eukaryota > Metazoa > Chordata > Testudines > Emydidae > Trachemys > Trachemys scripta. Next base: position 105,632,079 of record NC_048305.1, on the reverse strand, counting down.
CTACTGGGCTCCCTTCCATACGGACCTCTCTGTAGATCTCACCCTTGTCGCTTTAAGAGATGGATTGTGCCCAAAGCCTACAAGCTCATCTCTCCTAAGCACACCAGAAGGAGGCTCTGTACCCCGGCGCAAAGACCAACTGGAAGAGGGACTGACGCGTGCTGGATAACAATTGCCCTCAGCTGCTGTACCAAAGGGAAAATCAATACATAACATTTCAAATAAACCTTACCGCATTCTTACGTCTAAATCCGTATTTCCAGGGGCACTCTTTGCTCCTATGTACAATGGGAGCACCATTTGAAAAACAAAAAACAACTTTCTACTTGATTTCCATAGGCGCAGTGTGACAGTGGTTTATATGGTTTTATAAAAATATGCTAATGAGTAAATATAATGTAACTGGGATATGCTTCATGCAAAAGGTCTCTTGTAAGGGATCATTACAAAGCTTATAATTTACTGAGTGTGATCATCCTATTTGTATAAATGTATCACTCTTGTATCTGAAACTAGAAATATAAAACATAATTCTGAGGGCCTATTGTAATTATGCAAAGTGTGGGCCATTAATGGTGGTTTGGAATCTTGATGACTCCCATTAACCAGGACAACTGACTGCAGATGGCTCTGTTTTACCTGTAAGTCTTCCTGTATATGTGTGTGCTGGCAAGTGGGTAATGAAGTCTTGGCAGTGACATGTGATCATGTCACCTGAACTGGAATCCATCTTTAACCTGGTGCTTTTCCAGTGAGAAGGAGGGGGTGGGAACCCAGAGGGACAAAGGGTTCCCGCCTTATGCAAAAGATATATAAATTGGTGGAACAGAACAAAAGGAGAGAGGAGCCATCATGAAGAATCCCCTAGCTACCACCTGAGCTGGAACAAGAGCTGTACCAGGGGAAAGAATTGTGCCCAGGCCTGGAAGGTGTCCAGTCTGAGAAAAAACTTACTGAAGCATCTCTGAGGGTGAGATTATCTGTATTCAGTTTGATTAGGCATAGATTTGCGCATTTTATTTTATTTTGCTTGGTGACTGACTTTGTGTCTGTTACTACTTGGAACCACTTAAATCCTACTTTCTGTATTTAATAAAATCACTTTTTACTTATTAATTAACTCAGAGTATGTATTAATACCTGGGGGAACAAACAACTGTGCTTATCTCTCTATCAGTGTTATAGAGGGCGAACAATTTATGAGTTTTACCCTGTATAAGCTTTATTGGGAGTTGGGCATCTGAGTGTTAAAGACAGAAACACTTCTGTGAGCTGCTTTCAGGTAAACCTGCAGCTTTGGGGCAAGTAATTCAGAACCTGGGTCTTTGTTGGAGCAGACGGGAGTGTCTGGCTCAGCAAGACAGGGTGCTGGAGTCCTGAGCTGACAGGAAAAGCAGGGGTAGAAGTAGGTTGGACACATCAGGAGGCAGCTCCTGGGAGGTTTCTGTGATCTAACCCGTCACAGTGGCAGCAATTAAGCTTGGCCTCCATCATTCTCCTGGAGTGTCTTTTCTCATCTCTGGGGGGCTGGGAACCAAAGTCTGAGCTGCAGTTTTCCCAAGTCCCAAGCAACAGGAATGTTTCCCAATGTATCAAGACACAAGGTGGGGGAGGTGATATCTTTTATTGGACCAACTTCTGTTGGGGAGAGAGACAAGACAGTCCTAATGCACCTGTCAGAGTGAGATACCACACAAAGACTTGCTCCCAAGAATAGTCTGGTTTCAATGGGACGATTCATGTTAGTAAGCACTACACCCATAGTAAATGTTGCTAGAATTGGGCTAAGGAAGCAAATTTCCTTACCTACGTTACCAACCTCTTATATTATTAAAACTGGGGAAAATTTCAAACCTGAATTAACATTTCATCTCTTTACCTGCATGTTTTCTGTTTGTGTTTCTTTCAGCTTGGACAAAGAAATTCAATGGCGTCAGTTTTTGCTTTTTTACAGTCAGTTTCACTTTCAAATTCTCAGGGTGCCACAGAATCCTAGAAAGGTAGGGCTGGAAGGGACCTCGCAAAGTCATCAATAATAAATAATAAACTTAGACCATCCCTGACTGCTGTTTGTCCAACCTGTTCTTAAAAACATCCCGTGACGGGGATTCCACAACCTCCCTGGGAAGCCTGTTCCAGAGCGTAACTACCCGGAGAGTTCGAAAGTTTTCCTAACATCTAATCTACATCTCCCTTGCTGCAGATTAAGCCCATTGCCTCTTGTCCCGCCTTCCGTGAGCATGGAGAACAACTGATCACAGTCCTCTTTATAACAGCCCTCAACATATTTGAAGACTTCTCAGTCAGGTCCCCCCTAGTCTTCTTTTCTCAAGACTAAACATGCCCAGTTGTTGTTGTTTTTTAACCTTTCCTCACAGGTTAGGTTTTCTAAACCTTTGATCATTTTGGTTGCTTTCCTCTGGACCCTTGCCAATTTTTGCGCATCTTTCCCAAAGGGTGGTGCCCAGAACAGGACACAGTTCTCCAGCTGAGACCTCACCAGTGCTGAGCCGAGCAGGACAATTACCTCCGGTGTCTTACACACCACACTCCTGTTAATAAACCCCAGAATGATATTAGCCTTTTTTTTTCCAACTCCATCTCATTGTCGCCTCATATTCAATCTCCATTTTGTCATTCTGTATTTGATTTTTATTTCCTAAGTGAAGTACTTGCCTTCATTGAATTTTATCTTGTTGAATTCAAACCAATTTTCCAATTTATCAAGGTCCTTTTGAATTCTACTCCTGTCCTCCAAAGTGCTTGCAACCCCACCCAGATAGGTGTCATCTGCAGATTTTATAAGCATACTATCCACTCCAGTCTACAAGTCAATATTTTCATTAATGACTAGAACCAAACCCAGGGCTGACCCCTGTGGGGCCCCACCAGATACGCCCTCCCAGTCTGACAGCGAGCAATTGATGATGACTATTTGAATGTGGTCTTTCAACCAGCAGCACACCCAGCTTATACTAAATTCATCTACACATCATTTCCCTAGTTTGTTTATGAGAATGTCATGGGGGGCAGTGTCAAAAGCCTTACTAAAATCAAGAGATAGGATATATCATGTCTACTGCTTCCCTCCTATCCACTAGGCCAGTAACCCTGTCAAAGAAGGAAATTAGGTTGGTTTGGCATTGGATACCTTGTAACCTGGTATCCTCAAGATGCTTACAAACTGATTGTTTAATAATTCGTTCCAGTATTAGAATTTAGACTGACTGGTCTATAATTCTCTAGGTCCTTTTTGTTCCCATGTTTAAAAGACAGGTGCTATGTTTGCCCTTCTCCAGGCCTGTGGGAACTGTCCTTCAGAAGTTCTCAGGGATAATTGCTAATGGTTCCGCGGTTGCTTCAACTAGTTCCTTAAGTATCATAAGATGAATTTCATCAGACCCTGCCAACCTGAATACATCTAACTTATGTAAATGCTCTTTAACCTGTTCTTTCCCCATTTTGGGTTGCGTTCCTTTCCCCTTGTTCATATTAATTCTGTGTTGCGTTCCTTTCCCCTTGTTCATATTAATTCTGTGTTGCTGGCTATGAAACTGATGTACCCTAACTGCGTCACCCTGATGAGCTCTTGGCTCAGGGAAACTTCGACTTTGACCTTTTTGGTGAAGACAAACAAAATTGTCATTAAACACTTCAGTCTTCTTGATGTCACCAGGTATTAGCTCTCCTTCCCTACTAAGTAGAGGACCTCCACTTTCCTTTGTCTTTCCCTGGCTCCTAATGTATTTAAAGAACCTTTTATTCCTATTTTACCTCCCTTGCTAGGTGTAAGTCATTTTGTGCCTTGGCCCTTCTGATCTGGTCCCTACAAGCTTGCCCTATTCTTTTGTACTCCTCCTTAGCAATTAATCCGTGTTTCCAGTTTTGGTAGGATTCCTTTTTTATTTTCAGGTCATTAAAGAGTGCCTGATGGAGCCATATTGGCTTCTGACTGTTTTTCCTATATTTCCTTCGCATCAGGACAGTGTGCTGTTGTGCCTTCAATACTCTCTCCTTAAGAAATCGTCGGCTCTCCTCTCTCCTTTATCCTTTAGATTTTCTTCCCATGGGAACCTTAGCTACCAGCTCATGAGTTTGGTAAAGTTGGCTTTTTTAAGTCCATTGTCCATATTCTGCTGCTCTTGCTCCTTCCTTTCCTTAGGCTCATGAAAACTCTCATTTTATGGTCCCTTTCACCCATATTCCCTTCCACCTTCAGACTCGCTACCAATTCTTCCGTCGGTCAGAGTCAAGTCTAAAATGACTGTGCGTAGGGTTCGTTCCTCCACCTTCTGAAACACAAAGTTGTCCCCAACACATTCCAAGAACTTATAGGAATTGATCCCACCAAGTCTCTGTGATGCCAACTATGTCATACTTGAGCTTATGGCTAATACTTGCAGTCCTTCCTGTTTATTCCACATACTCCTTGCATTTGTGTACAGACATCTAAGATACTGAGCAGATTCCTCCACTGATTTCCCTCTCGTTGCTCCTAGGATCCTATTGTAATTTTCCATGGCCTCACCTTACTCTGTTAAGGTCACCTCTTTTTATGCTTACCCGTGGGCTTTGTCACCTGCCCCCACTGAACCAAGTTTAAAGCCCTCCTCCCTAGGTTAGCAAGTCAGTGCAGGAAGATGCTCTTCCCCTTCTCGGGCAGGTGGATCTCATCTCTTGTCAGCAGACACTCTTTGCAGAACATCCTCTCATGGTCAAGGAAGCCAAAGCCCTCCCATTGACACCATGTGCACAGCCACGTATTCATCTCCAGGATGCATGTGTCCCTACCTGGGCTCTTACCCTCAGCTGGGAGGACAGACAAGAAACAACCTGCGCTCCAGACCCCTTCACCCTTGCTCCCAGAGCTCCTCTGCTCTGGGTCACACCTGACAGTATCATTAGTGCCCATGTGGATGAGCCTTGGCAATCTTTCTATGACTCGGACACGGGCTACAGGCAGGCAGCACATCTCCTGGGACACCACAGCACGTCAGCAAACAGATGCCTCCATCCCCCCTCAGAAGGAAGTCCCTGACCACTAGCACCCTATGCCTCCTCCTCTTGGTAGCGGGGCTGTGAGCCAGTAGAACATACCGGTTCTTCACCTCGATGGATGGGGGACCTGGATGGGGGACCCAAAGTGGCCAACAGCCAATCTCCTGCCCACAGAGCAGCCAGTTCTCCTGCCTTCTCTGGTGCCACTGTAGTCATCTGCCCCTATGTTCAAGTTGCAAGCAAGGCAGGGGAATGTTTATTTAAAAAACCAACTGTCTGCATTGAAACATTAAAAAAATATTCCAACAATTTTTCAAAAGTGGTTGCGGTCGTTAGAAATGCCCGGTTTAACAACATACAAATATAGCCGCAAACGTGTATGTCCCATTAACTTACTGCCAATCTATAAAATGCTGCGCACTCCGACAGTGTTACAGAAATAATTATACCCCAAAACACTATGTTCAGAGAGCATTAAAGGTTGTAAAGTCAAGTACGCCAAAGTTAGGAAATGCCGTAATTAAGGTGGCCTGGGCAGCCCTAACTCAGCCCCCTCGGACATATGCCTCCGATCGTGTCTTTAATGACATGAGCACATATTATTTTTCCACAGGACACCTGCCTCCCGGCTCCCAATCCCACTCTCCTGGGACACCCCCCCCCCTCCCGATTCCCAGTCCCAGTCTCCTTGCCTAGCCAGTCCCAGATTCTCTCCTATTTCCCTCCTTATCTCAATCTACTCCTTTCCCTTCCCTCCTTTGTCCCCTCACCATTCATATCAGATGGCATCCTCCTGGGTGCACAGGTGAGACAGATTTCCTTGGTCTTCATGTCAGTACCAGGCCCCACCCTGGCCTGGAGCAGCGGGAACGGCCTTTGCAAGGAAAGTCGAACTTTGGCCTGCTGCTCTGGGCTGCAGCATGAACAGCGGCTCTGTGGGGATGGCACATGCACAGGCCGGTCACCAGCAGGAGCCGAGGGAGGCTCGAGCATGCTCAGTGAGGATGGAATCTTTGGCGACTTAGCGGCTGAAATCAAAGAAGTCTCTACTGAGCATGTGTGAACTGCGATTTTTCAAAGGCTTATCCCTTGGCCAAATTTGAGCAAAATTTTACTTGGACGGCAAAAGGCACACCCCAGACACAAAGGCCAACTGTCTGCCAAATGTCAGATTTCTGCTCCAAAGCCTGAGGACGCTAGGGCTGTTCAAAATAAAAGGAGACCAGGTTTTTTTATTATTTTTATTATTCCTGGAAATGGCTGAACCATTTTGTGTGAAATTTTCAAAAATCAGCAGGAAGTAGACGCCCAGCCTGGTCAATTTCAGCCCAAATGGTTAAAGTTTGGCCAAGTTATAAACAATTAAAAACAAGGTCTTACACTGGGAGTGTCATGCAACCTTAATAATAGGTGGTGCTACAGTCCCGCATGTAATACACCTCTACCCCGATATAACGTGACCCGATAGAACACAAATTCAGCTATAATGCGGTAAAGCAGTGCTCGGGGAGGGGGAGGGGGGTCGGGGGGGGGGACCTGACCTGTGCACTCCGGCAGATCAAAGCAAGTTCGATATAACACAGTTTAATCTGTAACGCGGTAAGATTTTTTGGCTCCCGAGGATAGCGTTCTATCGGGGTAGAGGTGTATTTTAAAGCCCTTGAGCAAACTGCTTCCAGACGTCAGTCTACCTCAAACAGACAGTAACAGATCACTCATTTCAAATCAACCTTCCCCAGTACAGACACCAAAATTGGAAGAGAATGACAAGATGATAATTTAGGAGGAAATTACATTTTCCAGATAACTTACATCCACAACTATATTTAGCAACGAGTAACAAAATATCAGCACATATTCTGTAAATATGTATGTTCCTCCAGAATCTCAAGACAGACGTTTTAAAGATACTCTTCACATATGGACTGTTAAAAATCTACCTTACTCAGCTGGTATTTGATCGTGTTATTAATTGCTGTCTTAAATAAGGAAACCGAATACAACCTCCCAATACTGAAACTTCTAAACTACAGCATGCCTAGAGATAAACTTGCTGTCCTCTGATCTCCATACCCCGGGTCGTTTCATGGGAAAACTGCTTTCTTATGTGAGCTACAGCACTTCAGCATCATTTCGCCTGCAAACTTAATTTAGTGCACCAGTGAAACTCTATCATGTAAGTAAGCATCCATTTTTTGTGGCCTACATATAATCTATTGGATCAATGTCTGAAACTAATTCCTCTCCTTCAAAACTGCCAGCTTTGCAAGAAGACTGAAGCCAGCGTCTTTCCACCTTTCACATCCAAGAGGTATTAATCACAACTGCATCACTCAACCTATTGGAATTTCTGATCTAAACGGATGAATTTTCTCTATTTCAGGTATTTAGAGAGGTTGGTATCTAAAGGCTGAACCTGGGGAAGGGATACCATACTACTTCCCCTGCCTCCATTATGGGTCAAAGCCAGGAAACAGTGCAACTTTTTCGTTCTCATTTCCTCAGATTTCTACCCAAGAGAGTTCAGGAGGTTTAAATCAGCACCTGGCACTCGATCTATCAGATATGCTAATAAGGTATCTTACCTTAACAAACACCCTCAAGAGCAGACTCATCTATCTTAATTGGTAAACGCTTCATTAATAATGCAGCTAAGGAGTCTCAAGTTCGAAGTATAAATAGCAAGTTCTGATGCAAGGGTTTTTTGTGTTCTATCAGCTTGGATTCAGAAGAAAGGTCTCCACATCTTTGACTCACTGTTCAGCATTGCAGAATGAAGAGAGAAGATCCCTTTTCAGCAACCAGAGGATCTAGAAAAAGCCCCATTCTGTTTCAGCCAAGATGAACCTTCAGATCATCCAAGGCATCAACTCAAGGGGGGAGGGGAGGAAAAGAGGCACATTGGATAATACTCCTGAATTGGAAAGAACTGAGGCTCAGGGAATGCAGTCAAGTGACATAGCTGGGGTCAATAAAACATCACCACTGAGGCAGTGTCTTGTACGCTGCTGATCGATTACAGGAAAAGCATTAAAATGTCTATTCAGTTAAGTCAGAAATTCCAGCCTCGTGATTAACACTGCTTTTAGCCAAAGGACAAAGCAGGATCGGACAGAACTCCACCAGAAGGGACGCCATTCAGAACAACATCTAGCATATGTAAGATTCTATGCTCTGCGATGAAATGACCTGACAGCTACCGTATTAGTCTCTAATTTTCCACTTTAAAAAGTTAGCCAAAACAAGAGGAAAGTTTCTGAAATCCTGCACTGTTCACACATTCCATGGGTGTTGAAATAACAGACTTGGAGTCTCTTTCTCCTATAAATTCATCCTGTATATAAAGTCGGGCAATTAGATATTTAAACATATGGTATCATGAGTCAGTCCAGCTGGAGACTACATTCTGCTAATCTAATCAAGTTTTATCGGCATCGTTCCCATTATTTGTAGGCAGATCCTTTTTACCTACACGAACAACCCTTGCTGCTGTAAAATATATGCAGTGGTCATCATTACGGTCTATATTTGCCAACAGTGACAACAGCTTTTCCCTAGACTCAGAAGAAGAAATAACTGGCTTCTCAGTACTATGATGTGGCGATTGTTGGCAGATGCTGACTTTTTTAACGGTGATCACTAGAAGCCCAAACCAACTCCCAGTAAAGTAAATGGAAGACTCCCATTCATGTCAGTGGTGGGTCTTCATGATCCTTTGAAATATTGCAAATAATGGGTTTTCAACCACTTTCCTTTAGACAGTTTTCCAGCCACCACTTTTCCCTGATATTCAGTCATCATGTTCCCCATCTGAATTTTAATCAAGTGTCCCTACTTATCCCCCTACAAAATTCCTCTCTAACCCTGATGTTTATATCCACACCTTTTCTTGGGTTTCTTTTCTAACTAGCTATTTAAAATTGCTTGATGTCTTTCTTCAGCAAGTAATTTTAAAGTAGTTAAAACTTGTGCCTAAAAACCTAGAAGCTTTTCAAAAGCATCCAAGTTACTCTGCAGCATTTCAGGGAGACGTAGGCTACTAACTACCTATCTTTTAAAAACTGGATTTAGGCCCTTTTGAAAACCATCTGCCTAGTCACTGTCACTAACACTTAACACTCACTCAAAACCTGGCTGCCTGCCGAGGGGTTATTTTCATGGGCTAAAAACAATCCATCCTGGTAACTCTGTATTTTCCAAAACCTTCCCCAGCATGGACATATGGATAAACTTTTTACAGGATGATTTTAAGAGTTAGATACATATGAAATGGAGTATACAATTTTGTACATGCTGCAAACAGCTGACCAATTAATGGTATTAACATGTGTTTTTGCAAAGCATCTGGGTTACTATCTAAGGCCTTTCAATAGTACTGATCACCTCAATAGCTAACATTGATTAGCAGCTTAAGAGAGCCCAGTTTCAAACACTGACCTCATGCCTCAGAACAGAATCAATCCATAACAAATCCCTACAAGCGAAATGCATCACAACCCAGGAAGCTACAGAGACAGCCAGCCCTGCAGAATGTCAAAGCAATTGGAAGCGAGCGTCTTTGGCTGCTCTGAATTCCCAAGATGCATTGATTAAAGTTTTACCAAAACAGGTGGTTAATGGGATCTCCTCCGAAATGCAAAATGCCGGCGTTAGAGACCCCTCCAGACCTGTCTGCTGTCTGTACAAATTCCCCATTTACAATTCACTGCACTGTGTACAGCATCTTTCATACAAAAACTGTCCCCAATTTCAAGGGCTTTTTTCCCCCCACCTCTGTGCTGCTATTCTGCCAATTGCTAAAGCCTGCTGCTCGAATGCTGTCACACTAATACCTCCAAGCACCAGGGTGCAGACAACACAACAGAAAACAAATTTGTTATCTTCCTCCCTGCCCGCCCCCATCTGCACTTTCCCCTCCTGCAGACAATCTGGATTAGGCTAAAGTGGAAGGGTTCAGACTCCAGGAGCAGTGGGAGCAGCTCTGACTCTACACAGTCCCTGCAGGAAACCAGACTAATGCACTTAACTTCACTAACTCAGGGGCCGAGGAGCTCGTATCAAACATTTTTACGTGAGTGGGAAACTGCAACGTGGATTGTCCCACAGCTGGCTTCCAACTGCCATCAAAGAGTTAAAACGCTACACGCCTGTCCATTGCTCAGAAAGGCCCTTTTGTAAGAGGTTAACATCAGGACAACCGGCTCTGCCGACAAAAAGTTCCTGCTTCCAATTTTTTTTTTTAAATCCATAACTACCGGCTTTTAAAGCTTTAAATCAATATCTCCCCACCCCTTGTGATCTGCATTCAGAGAGGAACTATTCACACTGGGAAAATCAAAATTAAGCTAACCCCGCAGATCCATGAGAAACTTAAATCACAGCCACCTTTAAAACTGGATCACCAGCACAGCCTGCATCTTAGATTTGAATGCAGACTGAGTGGGGAAAAATACAGCTGACGACATTACTATGCTAAAAAATAGGGACCCCAGAGTCTGGATTTTCCCAGAGGCACATGCTAATGAGCCTCGCTTCGTAAGCAGAATTCAGCTGATTGGTCTGTGCTAATTTCACCCCCTCAAATGGAACAGACTAACCATCATTATGTGGGGGCGGGGGGTATTCACCTGGCCAGGCCCACCCCGGAAGAAGTTCTAGCAGAGGCAAGTCTGTTGTGTGACAAGGAGGTGGCAGAAAGCTCCAGGGTCGGGCAGTGCTGCCAAGCTGTCTTTTCAGAGGGGCCCATTGCCCCCAGCGCTCACTGGAGAACCAGGCCCTCAAATGCACCCCCTGACCCCACACCTGGCAGAAACCCCACGGGAAAGGGAAGAGAGCAACTAATCAGCAATGCTCCTGGAGCTGCCAAGGCCCAGCTGAAAAAGGGAAAACCCTCAGGCAACTGCTGTTTGTGGGGAAGGAGGAACCTCGGGGGAATCTATCCTGAGGCTGTCCAGGGGAAGCACACAGCTAACGCTCTCACAACTGTGAAGATCACCTAGGCCTCCTGGCACACCTATTCTCCACCCACACCCTGCCCTCATACACCTGAGGAGCTGAGAGTTATTACTCCTCAGTGCAGAGGATACACCAGCATTTAACCTTACCCATGGCCCACACGGAGCCTTCTTTCACGCCCTTTTATCGGCGCACAAGAACCCGATGCACCCTGCTGTGCACCACACAAGCACTTGAGAGATCAAGGCCTTACTGTTTGCAAAGTCCTTAACAGATCCATGGTGGGGGGCAAGAGAGAAGGTCGACGTATTATTATTTAATAATAGCATTTTATTCCATTCCAGCTGCAGGATCAGTTTCTTTGTCTGGACCTTCACTGCACAAGCCAAGGGTTCAAACTTACCTCCTGTGGGATCTAAGCTGGACATCCTGGGCAAAAAGACGTGTTTGGACTCAAATAAGCAGCTTTAGATCTAACAATAGGGTGTTGAAAACAAAAATACTCCAAATGCTAGAGAAAATCAAAACTGTTTAAGCATCCGAACCTGACATTTCTAACACCACCTGAAATGGGTATTTTCCTTTCCGTTTCAAAGCCTTATTTTCCAATCAGATTACATGCAGGATAAATACCATTATACACTGACAGCAGGCATTGCACAAGAAAATTGAGGATAAAGGTAAATGCAAAGATTTAGAGATACTTATCTCAGCATCTGTGCAAAGTGTTAGCTTTGAATTTGGTGTTCAAACACAGTGTCAATCACTCAAACCCAGAGAAACTGCAAATTTGCTTAGCTGGGTTGAGCCCGAGAGGGGCAAAATGGAGCCAGGTTTTTAGGGAATGGAAAAGAGCAACTGGCTATGAAGAGAAGGCAACAGCTTGCGTGAAATGCTGACCTGATCCAAGCTAGCAAAACACAAACACAGTCGAGCGATCATCAACCAGGGCCGTATGGCTCCCAGAGAACATACTGCACCCCAGAAGATCGGATTCTAGCCACAGCTGCAGTGAGCCACTACCTTCTGCAAAGAAAGCATTCTAATGGGGAGGTAAGACAATCGCAGGTGCTAGGAACAAGGAGGACACATTTACAGCTTTCTAAAGATTCACAAGTAATTCCTAGAGGGCCTGACCCTACCCCTAGTCACACAAGTAATCCTTCCATTCAGGACTTGGTGTAATTTCCCACGTGCACTCACTCATATTGTCCCTGAGCATGGGGCGCAGGATCGAGTCCACGGTGAATAAACGACCTTTGAAAGAAAAGGCTCTGCTATAAATATAAGGAATTTGGGGCCCAACCTTGCTCTCATTAAAATCAGTGAGTGATGAGTTAAGCAAGCGCAAGGCCAAGCTCTTTGTGAATATCAGTTTGGAGCAATTTTGACCTCAAGCTCCTCATCACAAAAATAGACCAGCATGCTTGTTTGTTTGTTTTCAAATCATGATGCCTGGGGTAAACCTCTATTTGACTGACTCAGTCTTCCTACCTCTTAGCCACCGGACCCACTGTGTCCAACACAGCACGTCGCTCACAACAACCAACTGCTGTAACAGTTCATCAGACTGAAGGAGCTCCGTAAAAGCTTCAAAACGTGGATCTTGGTGAAACTGCTCCAGATGCTCCTTCGCATCAGGATTTTCCTCCGCTGCATACTCTCCCCATCAGCTCCCTACACGGACATCTTCAGTCAATGCTGGTACCAAGGTTTGGGACCCAAAACTGATCCTAATGACAAGCCATGCGGTACAATCTCTAAGTGCAAGCCTCAGACGGCAACCAGAGATCAACCCAAGAAAAAGGCAACGCCATGACCTGCAATCTTATCTGTTCACTGCAGAAACCCAGTGAAGAAGATCAAGTTTCCCTCATTCCATCAAATAAAGAAACACTCAGAAATATCACTGGCATGTTAAAACTACTTCGGGTTTCTGCTCTGCAGCCAAATATCACTCCCCGGCTGTTAAACAGATTTTTTAGCCATTAGTGGAACATTAGAAGTTCAGTGAATCTGAAGTTTATTATTTCCATGATTCAGTTGATATTCTTTTCTGAATTTATACTTCTTGGCTGATCTACTTCAGCTATAAATCAAACCATTTACTAAGTTGGTTAATACGCCGCGGCACAGGACTGGCACATTTGTGCAAGTTGGCTGCAGAACGAGAGGGTTTAAGGAATTGCCAGAAACACTAAACCCAGTTATTTAAAATCCATTAAAAGGAAGAATAAGCCTGTGGTGATCATTGGATGTAAAGAACAGGCCAAATTCAAGTAGTTGTGCTGCTGTTCAATATTACATACATTTGTGGGAGTGGTTTTTAGATAGAGAGAGATAATGCTTTGAGCAGAGGGTTGGACTAGATGACCTTCTGAGGTCCCTTCCAACCCTGAGATTCCATGATTCTATGATAATGTGAGGTCTAGCAGGTTGGGGCATATTCTCCTGAAGGAAGTAGCATTACTTGGGACATCTAATACCAGAAGGGACAAAGCAATAGAGAGTAAGTTCTAGGCAGGCATCCTGTCCTGGCAGTGGAACAGTGTAGATATGATCCAGGACTTTTCCATCTCTAACTTCTACTTGTGGGCTTCATAATGTTGAGTTTATGCCATTGTCTTGTCTGATATCTTGCCATTTCTCGCCAGGTTGTTACCCTTTCTTCCATTTAAGAAGTGACCCAGAGAGCAGGCTGTGGGGATTGCCATGTGGGAGCCGAGGTTGAAAGCAGTTTGATATAGAACGGCACAGAAGAGAGGTTCATTCTCCTACCTGAAAACTGGATTTCTGCTAAGATCTCCTCCCAGCGTGGGGCGAAAAGGTTCCTGCTTCTCCCCTGAGCTAGTGACATAATGAATGTGTCCAGCTTTTGACACCATTTGAACAGCCCATTCCTCACGGCCATGGGCTGGCATTTCCCTGATCACAGAACTATTCATTTTGTGCTACTTTGTACCACAATTCAGGTGCAATTATCCAGCTCCGTACTTCTGTTCCCCCCCCACACCCTCTTCGGGGCCCTGTAAGTACTACACATGGGCTTTCAGGTGGGCTGGTTTAATAACCGAAACAGTTCAAACAATCCTGAGGGTCCCAAAACAAAGGTTCATCACCACACAACAGTCCATACTTAGCGCTGGTGTCTTCTCCCACAGCCGGAGCTCTTCCTCTGCCCCAGTCTGTTCTCACAGCCCATCCTCCCAGCGCTTCCTAGCTGGAGCTCAGCCTTCTGGCTCTGGCCTCTAGCTCCCAAACTCCATCCAGGTTTTTCCACAGAAGCCTCCTGGGCTCATTTCTCACAGCTCCCTCGAGACAAGAACTTCCCTGAAGGACCCTTCACCCTCCCTGCTGACTCTCTACAGTTTTCTACGCTTCCCCTCTCATTGCGGTCTCCAGCTGCTCTTTGTAGGGCGATCACCCTGATCTCCCAGGCGTGACTCATTTGGTAATTAGGGGTGGCTAGCCTCAGCCCTCACAGGGTGGGCCACCCTGTTCTAGGTTCTGTATGTACCCAAAATGAAAGACAATCCCCTGCCCCCAAGGAGTTTCCAATCTACATCGAACACCACCAGCATGCTTTGCACTGTACAAAAATGTCACTGGCCCGAGCCCCAAAGATCCTACAGTCTGACCAGCAGCTAGGGTTTCCAGGCTGGGAGAGTCCTTCGCAAAAATAAAACACTTCTAGACTGGGAGAACTTGTGAAGAAATGCAATTAACGAGCTCTGCTTAGCAGTAATCCTAGGCACCCCTAAGGACAGCAAGATCAGCTGAGACAAGCTGCTCCACTGAGGAATGCCATATCTACAGGGTGGCACATGGTAAAAGGTTGCTGCCTGGTGGGTCTCTAGCACCAAAGGACAAGGTGACTCTTAGCGAATGTGCCCAGACCCCCAAGGAGGAGAGGGGCTCTTCCCGGCCTTTTAAGATTCTTTAATACAAGACTGTATCCACTTAGTCAGACCAGATCAAGCCGGTTATGGACCTTTCTTGGAACAGAGGATAAAACGGGAATGGGGAATCGCATTTGTTCAACTCCTGAGTTGCAGGGAGACTGGAGTTTAGAACCTCAACTCCATCCGGGCAATATCAGGATTTCTCATTTTAGAGACGCAGACACCTTGAGCCCTATGAAATTTACCTGGGGAGAGAGATGGGAACCATTCTCTTGGGCCAAAAAATAATGCAGAGGAATTTACAAGGCAGGGCCTGCTTCCCTTCCCACTTGAACGATCCCCGGCAGAGGTGGGATCGGACTCTGCACACCTGACCCCTGGTCTCTCCTCTAAACACTAGGCCAGTCTTGCCTCCGGTGGACGTGAACAGGCCCAAAGATACTTCAAAGAGCCTCGACAAGCAGCTTGGTCTAACTACCGGAGACGGGGAGAAGGAGCAGCCCTCTATTAGACACTGGGGGAAATCGAGCAGAAACAGGCAACAAAGGCAAATTATACTCCCACTTATTGGCTAATTTGCGTTCTGCAGCTTGGTCTGCGACAGCACAGACACAGCTTCCTCCTCCTTCGCCCTGACAGGCCGGGTGACAACTGATAGCCACGCAGGCTTTCCCCCACACTCCGCATCTTCAGTCCGATTCCTTCAGTTCAGGACAAAATCTGTTAGCCCGCTCCAGCTCCCTGCTAAAGGCAGAGGTTCTTTCTCTGAACTCGCAGCTCGGAAAGCTCCGCAGAGCAGGCGTCTGTTCTGTCTCAGCTGACCCACAGAAAGCACACGAGCTAGTGTCCAGGAGTATAAATCTGCCCTTCTTGCTTGTTTCATGCTCAAGGGCACCCTGCAGGATATCCTGCAGTCTAAGCAGAAGCCACAACAATTCGGATTCTATTGGCGCATGTAAAACTATGATGTGGGTGCCTGGCTTTATTTGCTGCGTGTTATCTGGAAGTGGAAAGAACTTACTTTAGGAGACGAGAATACTGGTCATCTGGCATTTTACCGCACACAAAATGTAAACTAGATTTTGTTGCTAAATAACGTGCATAAAAATAAGAGCTTTATTTCCCCCAAAGGATTTCCTTGTATCTAATTTTTTTTCTTCTTCCCAGAAGTCAAAGTTTTGTGATATGAGAAACAGAAGGGGAAGCTCCTTCCACGGTTCCATCACATGATTTATGCAGCCTTATATAGCCCTTCGGGGCTCTGCATATATAAGTGAGTGATGGTGCCCTCTAGTGGCTGGGCA
Source organism: Trachemys scripta elegans (assembly GCF_013100865.1). NCBI lineage: Eukaryota > Metazoa > Chordata > Testudines > Emydidae > Trachemys > Trachemys scripta. The sequence continues at coordinate 105,615,920 of NC_048305.1, read as the reverse complement.
CACAGGGTGTGTGGAACCTGCACACCTAGCACCTAAAGGAGACCCCCTTAAGCTCAAATAAGAGAGGGCAGTGGTTTTGAAGCCAAAGAACCAGAGTTCAAGTCCCGGGTCTCCAAGCAAAGATATCCTTTACAGAGTAACTGAGTCTCATCTGCAGTGTGCTGACTGCTTACAACAGAGTGCACGGTTTATAACAGAACGTGACACAAAGTCATACCGATTTCAGACATGCACTTAGATCATGCAGGGGCATTCTGGGGCGGGCAGCTCAATTCGTTTGTTACGGTTACAATGCAATCAAATATTTAAAACCAACGTTTTGTCTCCGGTCTCGCCCTGCCATTCCAGCAGAAAAGCGATCGCAACCGAGCAGGGAGAATGTGTAGTGTAAACAGAGAGACGCTGCTGAAGGCAGAGTTTCGGCACTTGACATGCTACAATAGGATACACTGTCTGCTTTTCTTGGAAATGAGAGGCTGATATTGTGAAGCAGTTAAATGCTAGACAACCAGGAGAGGCTATCGCGGTCCGGTGTCTGAAAAGCCAGCCTTTGTCTGCCGCTCTCACAGAAACTTGGTAATGTGCGAGGGAAAGCAGTGGGTAAAGCCTTGGATCTCTTTACTTATAATCATCCATGGTCTCATCACAAAGGGCTTGAATACATCTTTGATTGGTTATGTATTAGAGGAACTATCCCACAGCATGGGGCCAGCCATGTGCAGGAAAAGGAATTCTATTCACCAGCCAGGGCTGAAATGTAAAATGTGGTAATTATTTCATCCAAACTGGTTTAAAGCTATTTCTGGTTCAATACGACTTTTCTTCAAAGGAGAGATTGGAGGTTTTGGGGGGGAGTTAGAGAGCCAGTGCCCATTCTGATGATCCTTAGCCCAGCTGTCTCCCACCCCACAGCTATCTGAGATCTCAGAGCCGAGACCGACGGGGCGCAATCCTTGTTGTCCAACCTCGCTTGAGCATCTAAGCTCCTCGGTCCGCCTTGTTTGTTTGTGAGTCAGCCACTCCCGCCTGTAGCCAGCCGCGGCAGGGTGGGCATCCGAGCCGCTGCCCTTGTTCGCACGCAAGCGGCTTCCTTGTTGTTCTAATGAAACAAAGGACCGATGGCACATGGGCCTTGACAGGACTCCCTTTAATGAAGGTGATTGAAATTCAAGTGAATATTCATAAATTACCCCTGCTCTAATTTGTACAAAGCGGCAGCCTGAAAACCAGTGATGACTGAAGAGGCCCCAAATAATTTTGTTTGATTACAATCTCCCTCACCTTCATTATCTTTTATGTCTATTTCAGCTCTGGACACTACATATTCATCTCCATTCTCCCTCGGTCTCCCCTTCTGTTTGTGTTTCCCTCCCCCACCTTTTATTGTAATTTCCCTCTTGCTTCTGTTGTGCATTCACGGATTGTTTTTTTGGAGTTCATTTTTTTTTTAAAAGGAGTGTGTTGTCTGGATAGAAAATTACATTTGCATGCTTGAGAGGGGCCTGAGGGGGTTCGCTATGGGTTTTGGCAAAGATCCTAGCTTTTGGGGAGGGGGGAGGGACGTTGATTTGATTTCCTCCTCTTCCCACCCCCTTCTCCCTTTTCTTTCCATATTATAAATGTCTGGCTGATTTTTCTTTTCTTTTTCTGCATGTGCAAACCACTTGAAGAACAATGGCACAGATTAGAGGCCTTCCTTAGGGCTGTTTATGAATGCAGTTGTAGAGTTCAGCAAAGCAGAAACATTACATACACTAATTGGACATTTAATTACTAATGAAGCTGGCAACTGAGTAATTTTTTTCTGAGGTCTGAAGTAATTTGACAGTCCCTCCAAAAAGCTCTCTTAACTGCCCATTTAATTACAGCTGGGCACAGGTTTTCCTGCTCACACTGTAGCCTGCTGTCCTCTTACAAATGCTTTCACCTTTTATTCATTTTAAAAAAAAAAAAATCGGATTGGTTTTAACCTCTAAAAAATTGCCATTTTGGCCAACTGGGCAAGAGGGAGCTGCGTGGCCGTTTTGCTCTAAGTAACTGACGCCGAAGCAGTGTCAGAAAGCAACGGCTCAGGATACTGTAGGTTTCAGGAAAAATGAAGGCTTGTAGAGGTTTGAGAAGGAAAACACCTGGTAGGTTAACCAGTCCACTGGCCACAGCCCGGACTGTTCCTCACCAGAGCATTTCCCACTCATAGTCTAATCTAGTTGTTAAATGACCCAGGTGTCAGGGTTTAGGTCCTTTCCCATAGGAGCCGGTTTCACAGACCAACGCATCTCACTGTCAGGGAGATCTCCCCACCCCTCAGTGGTCAGCCTACGTTTTCCCTGCCTTCCTGTCGCCATCTTCCCTGTCGAGCTAAGTTTGAGTGAACTCCACCCCTGCGCAGCCTATCCAAGCAAGGCCCTATGCACCACACAAGCAAAACTTTTCCATCCCCAGTGTTTAAAGCGATGCTCCTGAATCTACAATCACGGACTACAGAAACATGGCCTGACTTCCAGAGGTGCTGAGCGCCTGCAGCTGCCATGGACTCCAATGGCTTTGTGGGCGCTCAGCACCTCTACAGAGCAGGCCATGTTTATTTAGCTGCCTGAGCTCCCAATCCTGGGACTGACAGCAGGCGAGGAGCGCCACGTGACGGCAGCGAGGCTCCCTGCAGGCAAGCCGACCCACCCGGGCACGGTCAATTGCCGAATCGGGACCTACCCATGGATTTTGGAAGCTAACTTCAAGCCACCTTGCTCAGACCCCCAGCACTGGGGTGAATTTCATCCACTGTGACTTGGACTGCTCTCTTTGGGTTAAGCAAGCCCCAATGTCTCTATGCCTAGCATTAGGCTCCAGGGAGAAGATCCTATAGCTTCGGTTGATCAGAAATCTTTTAACTGTCAATGAATGTAGCATAGCAAAATGACAGGGTTTAAGAGTATAAAGACAGCAGTTTACAAAAGTGCTCTGTCATGTAGAGTTAGGGGGATGGGGGGGATTTCTAGCTTTAATTATGGAAGTGCTGGCTGTAGCAGGTCCATAGCAATCATTCTAAGTAAGTTAACAAATAATCTTTGGTTATCCTCTCCTCCGGATTCGCCATCACATCGTACTGTCTGTCTATCAGACTGTAGGCTCACCAGGGCAGGAGCGGTCTGCTTTTGTGTATTACCCAGCCCACAGTCAGCACTTACATATAAGAGAAGAAATGCGTTTTTACTGCCCACTTCTGAGACATTGGGTTTGTTAACTTGCTTCAAAAACTATCACATCCAGGTACATTTCTCCACAGATCACAGTGCCCGGAGCTTTTAGTAAGGCCTCGTTTTCATGCGAAAGTGGTGCCCATTTTAACTAAATCAGTTTAGAAACTGATCTAGTTAATCCGGTGCAGGGCCCTCGTGTAGACACTCATTTCGGTTTTGAGTGGCTGGGTAAATGGATTCCTTATTGTTAAACTAAACTGATCCATGGCGATCTTAGGGCTGGTCTACATGGGGGCGGGAAATCGATCGAAGATACGCAACTTCAGCTACGAGAATAGCATAGCTGAAGTCGACATATCTTAGATCGATTTACCTCGGGTCCTCACGGCGTGGGAGGGACGGCTGCGGCTCCCCCGTCGACTCCGCTTCCGCCTCTCGCTCTGGTGGAGTTCCGGAGTCGACGGGGAGCGCGTTCAGGGATCAATTTATTGTGTCTAGATGAGATGCGATGAATCGATCCCCGACAGATCGATTACTACTCACCAATCCAGCGGGTAGTGAAGACGTACCCTTAGACTGAAATAAAAGAGTGTCTGCACAAAGGCATTGAATTAACAACACTGGTCTCTAAACCAATTGTTAAAGTCTCATGAAGGCAAGGGCTGAAAGCAGAATTGTGATTTAGCCAGAGGATGCAGTATTCGTAAGTGACATGAAGCCACAGTGGAGATGGTGGTGCTGTCACCAAAACCATTCCAAAGACTGGACTGGTTAACTCACCCTGTGGACAGCAGAGCCCCATGGCCCAAGCTGTCTGGATGATGTCTGGGGAAGGGCGAGGAGCAGCTGAACTGCATTTCAGCTTCCTAGCATTTCTTGCAACGGTGAGGCTGCAAGTGTGCTGAGATCACTGCCGCTCGTGCTGGCTGATATTGTCTCACTGTTTCCTTGCACCAGTCTCCATCTGTTGTTTCTTGTCTTATATTTTTCGACTTATAGTTCTTAGGGGCAGGGACTGTCTTTTTGTTCTGTGTCTGTACAGCATCTAGCACAACTGGGCCCTGGCAAATACAAATACCAAGAGATCAGGCACTTCCAGCAACACCCTGTCACTTTCTCTTTTGTGCAGAGGGTTCAAAGAAGAACTATTTAACGCTGAGCAAGATTTTTTTTCCAGGCCTTCATTCACACAGCACAGCTGTGATTGCAGTTGATTTACTAAGTTATACTTTTAATGAGGTAAGTCTTTTAAACACACACACACACCAACAACAGAACATATCAGTGTCCCAGTGCAAGGAGACGGGGGGGGAGGGGGAACCATTTTTTAAAACGACAAACATCACCACATATTGGGGGAGCAAATCCTTTTTTATTTCGAAGAGCACCAAGTGTTTTATGAGATAAGGCTGGTGGGGACAAATCAAACTGTGTTAACTGGCCAGAGGTTCTTCTACAGAAGTGGTGGCCCATACTTGTCCATTGGTAGTTCAATGCAATGGGAACGGCACCTTATAAACCAGAGACTCGGTTGCTCTTCTGCATACCGAGAAAGCCTATTGGCTCACCTCAATGGCTCCAGTTTCCTGGAGAGTCCTAGACATTAGGAACATCCCCTAATGGATCCTGACGCCCACAAGAGCACAGATCATATCCTTCAAATTCTATTAATGTTGGATACATTTCAAACTATCGTAAAGCAATCTTGGCGAGCATGGAAACCAGGCTCAATGAAGATAGCTCCTTAAAGCTTTCTTTACCCATCTCAGTCCCCTCGAACACCACAACATTGTGTATAACTCACACATAGGCTAAATACAAGGGCCAAGATTTTCAAAGGTGACTTGTGATTTCACGCGCCCAACAGAAACACTTCAACAGGGGACTGTGCACCCCCAAATCTTAAAATCAGGCTCCTGTCCAGGTCTCAAGATGGGCAACCAAAATCTGTAGAACAAGTTGGCCTCTCTTGCTCTCTTCGTTATCTACCCTTGTGGCTCTCTTCTCTAGATGACAGCAGCTGAGGTTGCAGGAGAACCTCAAAGGAAAGATCAAACAAAAGGGACACTGTGCTTAAACTGCAAGCCCACTGAAATGAACCAAACGGACATCAGCATGTGTCTTCCTGAAAGGTTTATGCTCATGTCACATTTGCCCTCTTACTCACATGCTCAGCTTAGGTACTCACTAATGAAACTTCTTTTTCCGAGAAGAAATTGACAGGTAAGGAAAATTCTCCTCTTATCTAACACACGTCCATCAATCCTTTGGAAAGTAGCCAAAACATACGTGCCAAAAGAAGAAAAATCCTATAGACCGATTTTTCCTTTTTCTTGGCACAGATGCTGGACCCGATGCCCATCCCGTACGTATTTGCTGAAGTTTTTGGACTGTTCTTATCCACGAAGGAGGGACTGCTGTGGTTCAATGAGCTTCTCTCTTTGAGGGCTAATGACTCCTTTTAGGGTAGGTCTAGACAGCAAGTGAAGTAGGAGAGTAGCCCAATGCTAGCTTTAATCTAGCTAGTCCGTAACAACAATAGCACAGATGCGGTGGCCCACAGAGGGGCCTGGGTATGTACTCTCCCTGCTATGTACTCTCCCACACTGAAGCCTGCACGGCCACATCTACAGTATTACCGTTCCCCGGGCTAGCTAGATTAAAGCTGGCATGACTATGCCTACCTGTGCTACAATCATACTTCCGCTTGCCGTGTGGACATGACATACCCTTGGAGGACAGAACTCTCTGATGCCATGTCTGAGCCAGAGTACACTTTGGTGTCCCTACACATAAAAATCAGAATCAGAGAGAAAAAAGAAGTGAAACTTTCCTGAAAGGGTCTGGTTGTTTGTACCTTTCCAGACACCCTACAGACATCAAACAGGCCTGTCTTCTTCACAATAAGGATCTGAGCAGTAAAGAAGGTAACACTTTCTTTAGTGAGTGGTGAACCGTCACTAACTTTAGGAGTGGACGCACCCAGCCCGATTACCACCACTTTGTCCTGGTGAAGCGTGCGGACATAAGGAGTCCCCTGATCCAACACCTGTCCCACTGAAGTCAGCCAGAAGGAGAAATGCTACCTCCTCCCACACTAAACTGCCAGGGTAAAGTGGCCTCTATTGGTTCAAGAAATTAGCTCAGCAGAGCTTGCAACTCAAAAGTTTAAATCCCAGACGGATAACTAAAATAGCTGCCCCTCTTAAAAATTCCACGTGTAGACGTTGAAAGACAGCAAGAGGCTTTCAGTCCCAGAACTGCAACTCACACCAGCATGGCTTTTAAAATCTTAATCTCAGCGTTGGGTCTGACAGGAGGAATTCTGTAATGTCTACTCATTTTGCTCTTTCTGAATTAAATTATTTTATCCACATACCAGCATCCAAATCTCCTCCATAACCTGGCACATACTCTGGGGGGTCATTTCTCCCCTGGACCCTAATAATCAGTGGCCACCTTACAATAGCTTCTATTAATAGTTCCCTCACCACCTCTAGAAAGGCAGAGCTTTTCCAGATGCAAGTCATAAATGAGTCCCTGAAATCACAAACCACATTTGAAAGGTAGATGTAGATACAGAAAATGGAGGACCATATGCTTTCTCTCGCTCTCTCTAGCTCGGTCTTATTTAAGTGCTGCTAGTGGGTTTTGGTTTGTTTTTTCCCCCGAAGCAGACAATTCTATTCATTGCCTTGACCCAGCTGTCTCAGACCCTGTCATGCAGCAAGGAGATGCAGCTGCTGGGAGATCACCTTCTGATTTGGAGAGTTCCTTTGAGATTTGGGAACGACCACAAACAAGGCCCCTCAACAAACATCAGAGAGAAAGAGAGAGTTCCATTTGGTGCTGCAGCAGAAGTTAGCTCAATACAGAGATGTTACATAGCATTTTCCATCCATCGTGCTCTATAAAAGGAGAAAAGCATCACTATCCACGTTTTACAGACGGGAAACTAAGTCATGGGGAGGTGAAACCACCCAGCAACTAGTGGCAGGGCTGGGAATAGAACCCACACCTTCTGTGTCCCACTCCAATACTCTATCCACCAGACATGCTCCTTTTCTTCCTTTTGCCGTGCTCTGAGCCCAGCAGAGGACATCATGGCCTCACAATACTAAAATTACTGACCCGCAATAGAAGGAAAAGCAGAAACATGCGTTGAGAAACATTTCCCAGAAGTATTAAAGCTCTCTGGAGGAGGCACGAGGACAAACGGAAGTGCCTCACTGTCTCTCAGGCGGAGAACGTCCTGATTGGTTCAGCAATCAACTTCCTGTTGTCCAGAAGACACTGAGAGGGGACTTGCCAATCAGAGTACTGGTCTCTTCAAACTCATTTTGTTACGTCCAGCTTCATAATCAACGACCACCCCCAGCCCACGTGGAAAGCATCCATGGGAAAGGCAGACACACACACATTGGAAATTGCAGCTAAAACCTGGCTGGAAACATCTACTACTCACACCGATACAGTTGGCATGGTAGAAGAATACGAGCTCCAAGAAGAACTGTTTCAGCATCTGTAACTTACTATAGGCTGCTCCTTTCAACGGTCAAGGATCAGAGAAGGTTGACTTCCAAAAAGCCGTGTATTTAAATAGCAACATGAACCCTAATGTGCACCATGGTCCTTCAACACAAATAGTCTGATCCTGGCTTATAATTTCAACAAGCTGACGTTTTGTTGGCCAGCATCAATTCATAGGAACGGAGGATAGAAATGGCTTGAGTCGTTCCATCCAACCCCACAGCCCAGTACTGCCTGAAAGGGTCCCAAATGAGGATGGCTACCATAGCCACGTGACTAATATTACAGCAAACATGCCGCCTTCCCGCCAGCACACACCCACACAATTAACGAGTCACACGGGCAGCTAACCCTGAGCAGACACGTGCGCTCACCAGTACAGCCTCAGTATGGAAGCTCATGCACACGCTACGCACCGCAAGCTATTTATTGTAAAACTGCCAGTTTGCAAAAGAGAAACAGCTTTAAGCTCGGATTGTAAAATTCTCCTCCTGTAGGTTCTGAGCTGTAAGTATTATGGGCCCTATCCTGCTCCTGCCGGAGTCAATAAGAGCAGGATCAGGCCCTAAATGTCCAGTCAATTGTTTTTACCGGTCCATATTGTCACAGCAGCAGGACCACTTGCTTCCTGTTTACATTTTGTTGCAACTAGGTATTTGAATTCTATACCAGAATAATTTAACTCACCAAATAGCCACATCAATCAAAAATCGAGAGATATTTTCGTCACCTGTTAGGACATTGCTGATCTCGCTATTATGGGATTTAATGAGTTACCCACTCATAGTAGGAATCTGATGGGTTTACACACTATCCATGGAGCTTGGAGGGCATGAAATGAAAGCTCAGCTGGCATTGAGAATGGCAGCATTACTATTTTATGTATTGCCTGTACACCACTACTGTTTAAATCAACATATGGTGGGTATGTTGCACATTGCACAGCTAAAATGCTTCTTTCCTTTGTCCCTTGTGCCAAAAGTACTTTGCGAGCTGGCTAGGTTTTCAAAGCTGTACTCCCTTAATGCAGATAGAAATAAAAGCATTAGGATGCAGAAAATTTCCTAACTTAAAAGAAGAGATTTTCACAGTTTAATAGAAAACATTCCTCCTACGTTTATCTGGGAAAAGTTGGGATGAGTGTTAAGTCCCCATAAAACCTGCATTTCTATACCCATCATTTCTGTGCCAGGACTGGTGATGCACACGGGTTATAGCTCAGTGGTTTGAGCATTGGCCTGCTAAACCCAGGGTTGTGAGTTCACTCCTTGCAATGGCTATTTAGGGATCTGGGGCAAAAATCTGTCTGGGTATTGGTCCTCCTTTGGGCAGAGGCTTGGACTAGATGACCTCCTGAGGTCCCTTCCAACCCTGATATTCTATGATTTGACTCACTTCCTGGAGTCCTGGGATCAAATCCTGACTTCTATTAAAAATGATGAATTTGGTCTTTTTTCCTAGCAAAAATACATAAGAACGGCCATTATCGGTCAGACCAGTGGTCCATCTAGCCAAATATTCTGTCTTTCAACAGTGGCCTATTAACAGAACAGAGCAATCATCAAGTGATGCATCCCCTATCATTCAATCCCAACATCTGGCAGTCAGAGGCTTAGGGACACACAGAGCATGGGGTTGTGTTCCTGACCATCTGGCTAAGAGCCACTGATGGACCTATCCACGAGGAACTTATCTAGCTCTTTTTTGAACCCTGTTATTCTTCTGGCCTTCACGGCATCCCTTGGCAACAAGTTCCACAAGTTGACTGTGCGTTGTGTGACGAAGTCCTAACTTTTGTTTGTTTTAAACCTGCTGCCTATTAATTTCATTGGGTGACTCCTGGTTCTTGTGTTACATGAAGGGGTAAATAACACTTCCCTATTCACCTTCTCCACACCATTCAGGGTTTTATGGATCTCCATCATATCCCCCCTTAGTCATCTCTTTTCCAAACCGAATAATCCCAGCCTTTTTAATCTCTCCTCATATGGAAGCCATTAATCATTTTCATTGCCCTTCTCTGTATCTTTTCCAATTCTAATACATCTTTGTTGTGACAGGGCGACCGGACCTGCATGCAGTATTCATGCATTACACAGTTCGGCACAACCTGCAGTTTCTGCTCTGAGACCCAAGACTGGGTTCAGCAGGCTTCAGGCACTTTGGCAGAAGCGTGTCAGGAGATCTTCCTCATTGTTTACATCCACCCTCCTTTACAAAAAAAACTGTGCCCGTGTCTGTGGCCGGTGTTTTAGGAGTTTAAAAATACAGGAGGTGGGAGGGAAATGTGACTCTATTTCACAGAGAAGGTGTCACAAACAGCAACAATCACAAAGGAACGTATCTTCCTTTGAAAGTCAATCCGAAACTCCCATCAATAAGGGACAAACAACAGCCAGATTTTTAAAAGAAAAATCTATAGCTTAATCTGCCTAGTGATCAGTAGGGGAGAGAAATGGAGCGCTCATTTCCCCCTGTTAAACTGTCCTCTGCGGCATGCCGGTATGTGACCAGTTCCTTACACTCCTAACTGGAGCATTTATTTTCAGAGTTAATAAAAAGAGACCTATAGGAAACAGCTAATTATGAAAATAAAGACAAATGAGTGCAATATAGGTATCCTAAATGACTGATCTGGTTGTGTTTCTCCCTACACTTTTTCTGGTTTTCACTCAACATCCCCGATAGTTTTAAAACAAGACTCGCTCAGATGAAAATCTCTCCTAATTAAATGTTCTAATTAAAAAGTGGCACGCTCCATAAAATTACCATGCCTTTGAAAGCTGATTTTCAATCTGGAGGGCAAATATCTCCAATCGCAAGTTGAAAGATGACAGTTCTGCCTATTCAACATTGTAAAATCAAACTTACCACTTGGATCTGGGTGTAAAACCTCTGAACAGTGACTGAAGGAATTTGGGAAGACAAAACAAAAAGAAAGATTCCCACTCTTTTGGGGGTGGTAAAGAAATAATCTGAAAGATAAAAAGGAAAAAAAAGTTTCCTCTGTTTGTACGGCACCAGCACGCTGGTTTGCAGCCTTTGAGAAGTACCATAATAGAGCTATTTACTGCCACTTCTAATATAACAACCTGAAAAGCACATTGATGTTTCCATACATTTTAAAAGACGGGTTTAAACAATGTCATTTCCTTGCCTGACACCGTTCGCGAATCCCAGCTTTGGGACTGGTGCTCATGAATGCAGGCCAAGGAGTTCCTTGCAGGATCAAGTGCATGAGGAAATCCATCTAGTTTCCCTTCAACAAATTTGCCACCAACCTGTTTTTACAATGAGCTCTTTGCCCTTAGATGAAATACACAGGTTCCGGGAACAGACGACAGGTCTCTGTAGCACGTAGGCACCACTGGGCGTGTTATGGGATTACGGTCAGTCCATTTACCAAGAGACAGAAAAGATGGGCGTACTTATGTGTGGGTAACCCAATAAATTATTAAGCACAACGGCTGAATGAATACCAGAGCTGGGAAGTGTCACGATCCATCTAGGACCAATTATTTTATCAATTTTAAACACCCCAATAGCCAGGAATGTAAATGGTAACCATAACTCCCATATCTGAGGCAACATTGTCTCGATTACATCTGTGCAACTCCCATTAAAGTCAATTACAGTTCTGAGTGCACATCAGAGTGGAAAACTGGGATGATCACAATTTTAGGTCAGCTGTAACAGCGTAACGAATAACTCCAGATTCTCCATAGCTGGATGAAGGACGGGGTAAGATTCTCACCCCTGCTCCAGCTTTCTTATGCCAGGCAAAAGGGCCAGAGCAGAGTGGAGGGGCCCTAAAACCCACAGAGAGGATCCCCAGGTGCAGATGCTGTGGAAGACAGCTGATAATCCCCTTGCCAACTCCCAAGCTGAGTATATGTGTGCGCAAGCGGAGGAATCACACCCCTAGCTCGTAGGGGAGATGTACCGTGGGCCCCCAGGACTGTCTAAGTTACGCCATGGCCCATGGAGCACCCCAGAATCAGGCACGAAAGGTGACTTAAAGCCAACATAACACCCGCTCCCTCCGGGCAGCAGACCAGAATCTCACCCACGGTTACTATGACAACTTGAACCTTTGCCTTTCCAGCTTTCCGCATGTTTAAACTGTATCCTTAACACCGAGGTGCACAAATGTTCTAATTCCGTTTCCCTATTTAAAAAAGAAAGGAGGGTGACACCCTAATGTCTGGGCTGATTTTATTGGGAACATAGTTGTACGTGATTTTGACTATACCCTAAACTGTGGAATACCAATGCAAAACTATCCCTACCCAGCCAAATGCAATTGTAGTGTATTATTCCGTACCCCTCTAAACAGCACTGACCTCTAAAAATGGAGTGGAAAATTCATACTACACAAGTGCAAAGCTTCTTAAACTGCTTTTAACTTAATTTTTAATTGGTCCAAAGAATAGCCATCACAGAGGTCTAATCATTTGGAAAGTTGATTTTTTTTTAAGCTAACTACATACCAAAAGGTCTACAGCTTTTTATGGGGAAAATGTATATTTTTTAATACCACAGCAGAGCTCAAAAAGGGATTTTGATTTGAATGTACTGAACAAAAATTAATCATTGATCTGAGACCAAGCATAGAACATTTCAGCAATTTATTATCATGTTCATGTACAACTCCAGAGGTTCGTAACAGAAATCTCACAGAATCCTCAACTCTGCCACTTGCTACCAAGCAAACATTAGTAATTTCTCCTTCCTAATAAATTAGCTGCTATGGCTATCACACAGATTCAACACTTCACTGCAGTCTCAAGCATGAGGAGATGGGGTTTTATGGTAAAAGAATCCTGGTTTAATCACAGCTCTCTGACAGATGACAGCAGTGCTACAGAAATGAAAAATATTCATGAAACCCCAGAGAAAAGATCAATGGATTCAGGTTTAAATGTGATTATACTGTAGATGTTTTAAAAGGCTCTCCAAGACTTCAATGCAAACACGGTTTAGTAAAAAAAAAGTGCAACTTATAGCCTTTGTTCTTTCAGGGTTTGAGAGTCACCTCTTATTTTGGAGGTACTTCTCCAGAACAATTCCCAAACCACCAGAAATGGGAACTTCACCGCAGATTTAGCCACTACAAACAGAAAGCCAAGAAGCTGATATTTTTCTACTTCCAAGGAGAGCTGAGAACATGCGCAGTGATTGTTCAGTGTCTCATTACAGCATTGGAGGCCAGGCCGAAGGACTATGGCATCGATCGGGCTGGAGAACCCCAAACTGCCAAAGGGAGCTCTCATGGTGCTCAACTTTTTGCAGGATGTAGCCTTTGGTTTCTCCTCCAGCTTTGGGTAAGACCATGTCGAGAGGTATGGGTTCCTCTTGCTCACGACCCCACTGAAGTCAAAGACAAAACTCCAGTTGACTACAATGGGGGTTCAGGATTTCATCCCAGTTCTGAGACCTTATATCTGAATGTTTCTTGGTTAGTCCCTAAAGATGGGCGGTCAGCAATCTAGTTCCTGTCCAAGTTGGCCTATCAAATCATTACATACTTAGAACTTTTTTTTTTTTTTTTAAACAAAAACAAGATTATGGAAGAAGAGACATTAAAACACTTGGAGCATCAATGTCCTTTGACCAGTGCCCCCCAACCCCCACACCTCTCCGGTAAAACACCTACAAATCTGCCAACATGCAGCCCTCCTTCAAACTCACTTCAAATGCCATCATACTGCGAACCTCAGCTCTTAAAACTGAAAACACAACATAGAACCACCCTCTGGGTCTTTCAGTTTGCTCTAACACCCCTGAGAGCACTAGAGAGCCAGAGGAAGAGAGACAAAGAGGGTAAGATGGGCAGGAAGACCAGAGGGAAAAGCAAGAAAAGATGAGACATGGAACGGGAGAGGAAAAACAAGGGAAGGAGAAAGGAAAAAGAGAATAGAGATGTCCCTCTGATCTGGAAAAAGAATTAGTAGGTTCTTTCCAATCTGCTCAACTGCAGGAGGAAGACAAGCGGGGGGGGAAAAGACCAAAAAAGGTGGAAAAATCCAAATAATTTGGTAACCGGAGAAGTAGAAACGTGAAGAAGGAAAGGCAAAGACAGACAAAACCTTGCTGATTTTTGTCAGCGAATCACATGTGTTTCTTCAATTTTACAGTACTGTAGCTCCCTGATGCATCTCCTACAGCTCTGAGTTTGGGCTGGGGGAGAGGCGCTGCAGAAGGTTGTTGCTGCAGGGAACTGAGTCTTATAGCTTTGTAATACTCCTGCTAGGCACAGTTTTTGTTTAAGTTAACACGTCACAGCAGGTCTATGCAATTATAGGAGAGTTCCCAAAATAGCAGGAGACTAGTATTTCATTTAGCAATTGTGTATGCTGTCTTTCCACGTCCGACTGCACAGAATTTAATCCTATCCTTAAAAAAAAATCAATTAAAGATCCTGGGGAATGTTTTTCCCACTGTCTACAGAGCTGATGCACAGAAAAGCCATTCAGAACTCCAGCTGTCAGGCAGTTGTGTCACTAATGCTATCAAAACAAGTACCCCAATTTCAGAGGGCAAAAATCCAACCTCCCTCCGGCATTTGGTAGCTGCAATAAATAACATTCATCTGAATGTTAAACCAGTATTAAAAGCAGGGAGGAATCAACTTTACAAAGAAATTCCTAACTCCTGGTATCATCGGTGATTTCACATTTCAGCAAGATGGCCGCCCTCAGCCAGAGATGGAAAGAGGCACATTGTATTTTCAAGTACATTGTACAACTGAGACATCATCACACCAGTTTCAGAAAACCAGGATGACCAAGAGGCGGGAGGCTTAATTTTTACACACAATTAGGCCTTTCTTTTTCCCTTTTAAGGGTTACTAATTGGGATGTTTCTAGCAAGACTCATTTCTTTAGAAGTCAACCAATTACTGTATGTCAGGGGATTATGACCTGCTTTGGGCCTGCGGCTCTAATGTCACCAGCAAGATCACAGGTTCTGGTGAAAATAACAAAACAGAAGCAAACTCTGATTCTCCCCTCCCCTGCGCCTCATGCAGACATTTTCACCAGCACAGTGATGCAAAACGGGAGCATTTTGCACCAGTGGAAGTGACTACACAAGGAGACTCAGACAATGGAGTCTCCAGCCCAAAGATCATGTATCATTAGCGATTTGCAAGGGGAGGGAGAGAAAAATGTTTGCAAACTGTTTCTAAATGGTGGTTAATTGGAGAACTTCCAGGAGGACTCAGCCCTTTTTAGAAAGAGAAGCACGAGGAAACATCATTCTTTGTACAGGAAAGACCCAAACATGGGAAGTGGGCTGTAGCCCACGAAAACTTATGCTCAAATAAATTTGTTAGTCTCTAAGATGCCACAAGTACTCCTCGTTCTTTTTGCTGATACAGACTAACACGGCTGCCGCTCCGAAACCTGTAAACATGGAAAGGTTTCTTGGAGATGGAATTTTTTATATCTTGAAATGCAACAGAGAACCTTTCCCTCCTCCTGAGTTCATTGACGGGAAGTAAAGAGAAGAGACTCCTGAGAGGTCTGCCTGCAGCCACTGTCCGCAGAACTCAGACAGCTGTATTGTGGAAGCAGGCCCCACACACTGTGCCTCCTAGCAAACAAAATGGAGATTTGATTTTTTTTTAATTACTGTGAAACGTAGGCTTAAGCGCAGCAGGCCTGTTTAAAGAGGGCTCGCTGGGCCGTTGTTCAGTTCCAGAGGGGTAAAACGTCAGAAGCAGTTGCTGCAGCTTAGGTTAGCTGCCCCAGCATCAAATTGTCACTTCCATTTGCAAGCGGCAGGTTCGTGTTAAGATCTGTCAGATGTGGTTTCTCCAGCATGGCAGGAGGCCCAGACCTAATGGAAACTAACCCAAATCTTGCTCCTAGTATTTGAAGCTGTGGTTACCAACTGCTTGTGGGCTCCATGTCTCCTACCTAAGCCAAACAGGAGGGAGTTGGGTTTTCTTTGAAAACAATAAAAGTTAAATCCATCAACCTCAACAAAAAACTTGCACAAATACAGACAGATATCATCTTCCTCTCCAAATGCAAACAGATGGACATCATACCAAAAGGACTGAAGGTAAAAAATCCATTGCAATCAACATACTACACTGAGTATGGTGAGAGACTGTGCCACACACTCTCAAAGAAACTGAGGAACCACCTGATCAGCATCCTGTACAGCAGACAGGAGAAGATCAAGAATGAGCTCTCAGAACTGGAGACTCTCATACAATACCAGCCTTCTACACAAACTTCCACGTGGCTGGACTTTACAAAAATGAGACAAGCCATTTACAATGCACACTTCACTTCTCTACAGAGGAAAAAGGACTGTAAGCTATCTAAACTAATACCTGCCACTGGGGGCTATAACAATGGTACCCTCAACTCATCTAACAACATTGTCAATCTTTCCAACCACACTCTTAGCCCAGCAGAAGAGTCTGTCCTATCTCGGGGACTCTCTTTCTGTCCCACCATCCCCACGGACATGATACAGTTCTGCGGTGATCTGGAAGCCTACTTTCGTCGTCTCCGACTCAAGGAATATTTTCAACGCACCACTGAACAGTGCACTGACCCACAGGAACCCTCCTACCAACACTACAAGAAGAAGAACTCTGCATGGACTCCTCCTGACGGTCGAAATGACAGACTGGACCTCTACATAGAGTGTTTCCGCAGACGTGCACAGGCTGAAATTGTGAACAAACAACATCACTTGTCCCATAACCTCAGCCGTACAGAACGCAATGCCATCCACAGCCTCAGAAACAACTCTGACATTATCATCAAAGGGGCTGACAAAGGAGGTGCTGTAGTCATAATGAACAGGTCAGATTATGAACAGGAGGCTGCCAGGCAACTCTCCAAGACCACATTCTACAGGCCACTATCCTCTGATCCCACTGAGGAATACCAAAAGAAACTACACCATCTGCTCAAGAAACTCCCAGCTACAGTACGGGAACAAATCTACATGGACACACCTGCAGAACCCCGACCAGGGGTATTCTATCTGCTACCCAAGATCCATAAACCCGGAAACCCTGGACGCCCCATCATCTCAGGCATTGGCACTCTGACAGCAGGATTATCTGGCTATTTGGACTCTCTCCTCAGACCCTATGCTACCAGCACTCCCAGCTATCTTCGAGACACCACCGACTTCCTGAGGAAACTACAATGCATTGATGTTCTTCCTGAAAACACCATCCTGGCCACCATGGATGTAGAAGCACTTTACACCAATATTCCACATGAGGATGGACTACAAGCTGTCAGGAACAGTATCCCTGATGAGGCCACAGCAAGCCTGGTGGCTGAGCTTTGTGACTTTGTCCTCACCCACAACCACTTCAGATTTGGGGACAACTTATACCTTCAAGTCAGTGGCACTGCTATGGGTACTCGCATGGCCCCACAGTATGCCAACATTTTTATGGCTGACTTAGAACAACGCTTCCTCAGCTCTCGTCCCCTAATGCCCCTCCTCTACTTGCGCTATATTGATGACATCTTCATCATATGGACCCACGGAAAGGAGGCCCTTGAAGAATTCCACCTGGACTTCAACAATTTCCACCCCACCATCAACCTCAGCCTGGACCAGTCCACACAAGAGATCCACTTCCTGGACACTACAATACAAATAATTGATGGTCACATAAACACCACCCTATACCCGAAACCTACTGACCGCTATACGTACCTACATGCCTCCAGCTTCCATCCAAGACACATCACACGATCCATTGTCTACAGCCAAGCCCTAAGATACAACCGAATTTGCTCCAACCCCTCAGACAGAGACAAACACCTACAAGATCTTTATCAAGCATTCGTAAAACTACAATACCCACCTGGGGAAGTGAGGAAACAGATTGACAGAGCAAGACGGGTACCCAGAAATCACCTACTGCAGGACAGGCCCAACAAGGACAATAACAGAACACCACTGGCCATCACATACAGCCCCCAGCTAAAACCTCTCCAGCGCATTATCCACGATCTACAACCTATCCTAGAAAATGATCCCTCACTCTCACAGACCTTGGGAGGCAGGCCAGTCCTCGCTTACAGACAACCCCCCAACCTGAAGCAAATACTCACCAGCAACTACACACCACACCACAGAAACATCAACCCAGGAACCTATCCCTGTAGCAAACCTCGTTGCCTACTCTGTCCCCATATCTACTCTGGAAACAGCATCACAGGACCCAACCACATCAGCCACACCATCAGGGGCTCATTCACCTGCACATCCACTAATGTCATATATGCCATCATGTGCCAGCAATGCCCCTCTGCCATGTACATTGGCCAAACCGGACAGTCCCTCCACAAAAGAATAAATGGACACAAATCGGACATCAGGAATGGTAACATACATAAGCCAGTAAGTGAACACTTCAATCTCCCTGGTCATTCTATTACAGATTTAAAAGTCACTATCATTGAACAAAAAAACTTCAGAAACAGACTTCAAAGAGAAACAGCAGAACTAAAATTCATTTGCAAATTCAACACCATTAATCTGGGCTTGAATAGGGACTGGGAGTGGCTGGCTCACTACAGAAGCAGCTTTTCCTCTCCTGGAATTGACACCTCCTCATCTATTATTGGGAGTGGACTACATCCACCCTGATTGAATTGGCTCGGTCAACACTGGTTCTCCACTTGCGAAGTAACTCCCTGCTCTCCATGTGTCAGTATATAATGCCTGCATCTGTAACTTTCACTCTATGCATCCGAAGAAGTGAGGTTTTTACTCACGAAAGCTTATGCCCAAATAAATCTGTTAGTCTTTAAGGTGCCACCAGACTCCTTGTTGTTTTAGTTAAGACCCTTGACCTCTTAAAGGGCCACATGAGGTGAACAGGTCCAAAATGTACCCCCTGTCAAAACACCGGGAAGGCCTATTTCTACATGCTCTGTTGGCCCCAGAATGCCCATCCGTTCCCATAGTGACACAGGCCACACCAGGGTGTGCTCTCCCGTGTCTGGAGCTGGCAGGGAGGGTGGGAGGGATAGCTCAGTGGTTTGAGCATTGGCCTGCTAAACCCAGGGTTGGGAGTTCAATCCTTGAGGGGGCCACTTAGGGATCTGGGGCAAAATCAGTACTTGGTCCTGCTAGTGAAGGCAGGGGGCTGAACTCGATGACCTTTCGGGGTCCCTTCCAGCTCTATGAGATAGGTGTATCTCCATATATTACCTCATTCCTTCTCTGTCTCTAAATCTCCTCTGGCCTGCTAAACATGCCGGCTGCTGCTACCGGGAACTATACCCAGCCCTCCTTGCCGGTGAAAGGTTACAAACCAGGGCCTGGAAGGGGACTCTGGAGGGAATCCACCACCCAACACCATTCTGCTCAGTGACCCAACCCCAGGTACTGGGTTTCTTCGTAAGAGCAGCAAGGGGGGCGGGGGGTTGTCTCTCTGTTCCAGGCCTGTGAGCTGACCACCGGAAGACAAGACAGGCGCCGAGGCTCTAGTACATTTCAGCGTCTTATTGGCTCAGAACCAGCAGGATGGCGGGACAGCACAACTTTTTCACCTTCTTCTAAGAAATGTACTGAACAGCTGCCCAGCGCAAGATTGTGCCCAAGATCACAGCTGCGTTAATTTCATTTGCAAACGATGAATCCATCAGAATTCAATTTTAAAACTAAAACAAATTAGCCAATTGAATCTGTGTCTTTTTTTGGGTCTAATTTAGTTTTTAAAATTCATTATTTTCCAGGGCAATGTGTAACAATCTCACCTCACCAGCTTTTTAAGTTTAGAAATCTCAAAGGCAGCCAATTAGCCAAGACGATAAGAGAGCTCAAGTTAAAAAAAGAAAGCTGCTTACATTTTGTTACGGAAGCAGATGGCAACCATGTATTTTATACCCTGAAGGCTGCATCAGCAATTTCTCCACCCGACTGTGTCTGAACACAAGATGACTGCAGATCCTGAGAACAAGAACTGGGGTAGTCTGGCAGACTGTGCACCAACACACGGCGAACAGGTGACTCACCCTGGTAAAGAATTCCTCCTTCGCTCAGCTGACACAGCTTTGAAAGATTTTTTTAAGTCTTAGAGCAGTTAGACTTCTTCTTGCACAATGGAGTCCTGGTGCAAGGCTGCATTTCCTAGGTGTTACCTACCGCAAAACAAATTCATCATCATCATCTCCCTGTTCTTGCTGGAACGTGTGGTGGGGAAGAGACACTTTCCCAGTGACAACAGTGCCACAATTTGGGGGGGGCTTTGGTTTTCTTGTTTAAATTCGTTCAGTGATGATGATGTTAGGAGGGGATTAGCTACAAGACAATGGAAGGAGGGTGGGGGGGACTGAAGGGATTGGAGAAAACGGCCAGTCTCACAAGAGAGTGACAATGCCTGAACGAGGTCGATCCTGGACACAAACCTTCCATTTAAATTACTGGGTCTAAAACTGACCCTTTGGTGGCTCTTTTAGGCCCTTACAGAAAAAGGGGCCTTAGCCACTGCAGAATATTCCCCATCTCATTCAGCTGGACATGGGAAATGAAGAGACCCCGAGGTACCACAGGTGGGTTGGAAGAAAGTAGAATACATTTATCATGGGAAAGCCCATGTTTAACAACGGAGATAGACAGAGCAGCGTTTATCTGGGTGAGCTTCTCTTCTAAAATAAGGACAGAGTAATCCCAAACACAGCCAGGGAACCAGACACCCCTCTTTTTAAAAAAGAATAATTTATGTCAACAAATAACAGCACCACCAGAAGTCCTGAGGTTCGGACTCGGAGTGGCGTGAGGTAGACTAGCTGCAACCCAGTACCTGTTTGGACTGGACTGTCATGCTTGCCACACCTGTTGGTTTTAATGGCTCCCATGTGTTCCTTTCTGAATGGCATGGCCCCGGTTAATATCGTAATCCATTGTGCTGTGCAGGAAGAAGCTCGTCCTGGCTGCTGGCGCTGCAGGATCTCCCAAGCCCCACATTCCCCCACTCCTTCAGAACTGTAGGGGACAACTGAAAACTGGCTCTGTAGGGCAACAGATAGGGCAGTGGACTCCTGCCGCTAGGAAGGCAGTCGGAGGTTGGGAAGTTGAGTCCCACCAGAGGTGTGCTTTTGAGTCACTTCCAACCAAAGGAAGGTATTTCCTTCAGAAACGCTCAATGGATTGTGTTATGCAGGAGGTCACACTACATGTCCATTCTGGCCTTGGAATCAATGAAAATTTAAGCTGCAGAAACTAAACAAGAGAAGGCAGCACTAGAGACCAACAGCTGAAATCAATGCTGGCAGTTGCCTTTCCCTGCAACCGACCCCACCGTCCAGCTCTTACTCACACGAGTAATGTCAGTGAAGTCAGCGCGACTAGTCCCGTGAGTAAAGGCAACTTGGGTGAGCAAGGGCTATCAGGCCGTAACCAAGTGCGATAATGGAAAGAAAAAGAAATGTGCCTAAAACTAATTGACCTTTGTGCCATTCCCTGGACTTCCAACAGCCAGAACCAACAAGGAAGTCTTCGGTTTTACTGTTAGTGGTTTGATTGTTCCAACCTCTCCCACCGTCAGCAGAACTGGTTCCTAACCCACATGTGGTCCACGGCCATCCCGAGTGCTGCAGGGAAGGAGGGACACTGGCAGTCTGGGAAGGGACATCATCACAAGAGCACACGCAAGGTGGAAAGACGGTCAACCAGCACCATTCAGTCTCACCTCAGTAACAATACAAACTATGTTATTAATGTAATGGCAGGATCTTCTCCATCCCAAGTGCTGTCTGTAGCAGTCACCCATCCCAGGGCGCGTTATTTTTTACTGGGTATCAATGCATCCATAGCCCATACCAGCAAATCCATAATTATTTCTATAGAAACAAAAACAATCACACTCTCTGGAGCTCAGGTTTAAAGTGCATGAATGGTTTCCACACGTTAATACGTTATTGGGGCTGCTGGTGAGTCATCTTGAATTCCGATGACAGGAGAGATGATGAACGCTAACTGCCTGCTAACACCCCTTAAACCCCACTCAACATGTGCTTGGCCACTAAAAGCACCAGAAAGCGACACGTTGTTCTTTGGAATAGCCCCAAATACTCCAGAGCTGTTGGCCTTCAGAGCACGCTGCAAGGCCCAGCTGTTCGCCCAGGTCTCTGAGGAGGGGGTGCAGTGAGTGGAGGTCTTTCTGGGTAGGTTTATTTATTTAGATGGGAGCCCAGGGTTGGGCTAGTGACATGCAGCGGTGTGCATTCTTGGTCGAACTCGGGAGAGGCTGTATTTTTAAATGTCTGTCAAAGGCAACTACAGCCTGATCAGCATTTGTAATGAAGTGTATAAATGTGAGGAAGGCACTAAAAGCCATGTGGCCTTTCGGAAAGATGAGCAGCCAGGCAGGGACAGAAATCCGCACCGGAAGCAGTTCCAGCTGGGACTGATGGACACTGGTGGTGTCATCTGGCTGCTGTATGTAGCTTTCCTTCTGATGATTTTCTCTCTTGTGCTGACTGGCCATTTACTCCAAGCCCTTCTGTCCCCATCCATCCTTCCTTTGTCTTGCCATTGACCGAATCCTCTGCTAACATCATCACACCGAAAGCATTTAAACAAGAAAACCAGAGCCCCCCTGAAACGGTGGCACTAACATGATGTTTGTTCATTCTACTCGTGTGATCATCCTGTCTTGTCTAGTTAGACTCTAAGCTCTATGGGGCAGGGGCTGTCTCCTATTCTGTTTGGACAGTGCCAGGATCCCGTATTCCGCTGGCCCCTTGGCACCGCTGTGTCTAGAAAACTCGATATTTGGAAGGGTGTGAAGGGTAATGCAAGACTTGCAAGTGGGGAGCCGCCTGGTCTCTAATAAGTAATATGGCCTTTTCAGCACTTAGAGACTGATCAGTGGGGACTGATCCCTGAACATCAACGGGAACTGCAAGCGCCTAGCACAGCTCGTTCATGTCTAACGAACAGCCTCTGTTATTAAAGCTCGAAAGCCGGTCTCTTTCACCAGCAGAAGTTGGGCCAATGAAAGATATTCCCGCCCCCATCTTGTCTCAGGCCAGGTCTGCACTACACACCTAGATGGGCATAACTACGTCATGCAGGGGTGTGAACCCCCCCCCCCGAGGGATGGAATTATATCAACCTAACCCCCAGTGTAGACAGCGCTATGCTGACGGGCGAGCTTTTCCGTCGACACAGCTACTGCCTCTTGGGGGTGGATTAACTCCGGCGACCGAAGAACACTCCCATCAGCGTAGGAGTGTCTCCACTAAAGCACTGCTGCACGTGGAAGCAAGGCCTCTGCCTTTATTAAAGGGTTTGAACTGTGGTTAGTGGAGGGGTGCTAAACGAAGATTTCATTATGAAGAATCACTGCGGGGGTGGAGCACAATGCAGAAATCTTCATGATCACTCAAATGAGTGAAGGGGAGAGAGAGGCTATGAAACACAATGCTCAAAGGAATAACCTGTGACGAGGCTGCGAATAACCAAGGAAAGGAGTGACAGGGGACATCAGACTGGGAAGGAAGGAAAGCAGGCTGGGGATTTGCTGTATAAAAATAATCAATAATATGGTAATTACCGGCCCAAACTCACCCAGAGGTGCTGGGACAATTTTTTATAGCGGGGGTGCTGAGACCCATTAAGCAAAACTGCAAACCGTGTAAATGACGAAAACCACTTCAAACCAGGGCGTGTAGCTGCACCCCCAGTTCCAGCACCACTCGGCTAACGGTAATGCCTGGAACTAAATAATCAAATTAACCGAACATATTTGGCAAATCCGGGGGAGGGGGGAGGTGGGAAATCTGCTTCCCTTTTATTAAAAAAAGATTGAAGTAACAGCTATCCCATGCAGCTCCCATCCTGTGCAGTAGCTCCATACATCTGGTCAGGCAGGGAGTTACAAGGGAACCTTTTCTATGTCTGTACCAGACTGCACAATCCTGTCCACGGTAGAGGGAAAATGCAAAAATAAAGACTTGCTTTGAGACCAGATTTGCTCGTTATATAAAGAGTTAATACTGCAGCTGTTTTAGACTCTTCTCTAAAGGGTTAATAAACCCAGTACCACAGCAAGGGTGTTAAACTCCTACACCTTTCGGTTCAAAGGCAGCTTTGCAGTGCCGAGCAGTCTTCTGAAGCGTGACCTTTTCACAAGGTTTCCAATTCAGTAAAGAAAAACGGTTTTTAAAGGCACCCTAACTAATTGCAGCCAGAAGGCAGCACCTTAAACTCTGGCATATGCTTGGGTAGGTCTCCACACTGCAGTGCAGAAATGTCAATACATTTGGTTATTGTGAGGGGGTTTCTGCAAAGGTTCAAGGGGACAAAGTCACTGTGCAGGTCTCAGGAATTAGATACCCTGACGCATGCTCAGAAGCCAATTCTTATTTCCATTCAACTCTTTTCTTCTTTTAGCAAGAGGTTAGCTCATAAACTTAATAGCTTTTAAGGACAAAAGGGCCATTATGATCATTTAGTTTGACCACCCACATAACAGCCACAGAATCTCAACCAGCAATTCCGGCACCTAGCCCAATAATCTCTGGATGAACAAGAGCATCTATTTAGATTTAAAGACTCCAGAGGTGGAGAATTTACCAGCTTCGTTGGTAATCTGTTCTAATGGTTAATGACCCTCGCTGTTAAAAACACCTGTCTCTTGTTGCCAGTTTGAATGTGCTGATTTCATCTCCCAGGCATCAGGTCTTGTTATGCCTTTGTCTGCTAGATTAAAAGGCCCTTATCGCTTTGTTTTGAGGCTAAAGGCTATGTCTACACTAGAAACGCAAGAGCAGCACAGCTGCAGTGCTGCAACTGTGTCACTGTAGTGTAAACCCGCTACAGTGACAGAAGGGATTCTTCCATCAGTGTAATGAATCCACCCCTATGAGTCACAGGCTAAGTCAATGGAAGAATTCTTCCCTCGACCGAATGGTGTCTACACCAGAGTTTAGGTCAGCTTAGAAAGCTTTCACCACACTGAGCGATATAGTTAAGCCAACCTAACTTTGATGTGTAGACCAGCCATAGAACAAATCTGGATCGGTCTTTGTGCTGTGCTACCGAAACACGAATGCCAAGCTCACATGAGTTAGTTTGTGTTTACACGGCTGATTCATTCAACTTTCCTTGATCTTGGTTGTCCAACATTTTTTCCAAGTAACGAAGAGGAACAAGATCATTTTAATCCAAAGCGCATTTAAAAAAATCCCTACAGCGTAGCAGTAAGCGGATAGTCAGCACGCAACAACCTAGATACCATTAGATGTCACCACACCTGGAAACTACAAGAGCATTTAGTGTTATCCAAATAACTCCACCTTTTACATGAGTCCGGAGCTCAGATTTTCCAGGCTGCTATCCAATGAGAAAAGCTATCTTTTGCGTCAAGTCCAAAGCACCGAGGGCGGACCAACAGGAAGAGTCTTACATCGGCACAGAACTGACTAGATGACCCAGTGGGACTTTTGCATCTTTAACGGCTATGATTCTGCAAGCACAGGGAGTTACTTGTTTCCTGCTTCCTCTCTGGCATGAGGAAAATGACTTCCTTCTTGGAAGGGATCTGGCTGACACAAATTTCAGAGGATGCAACAGAAAGGAGAGGAAAGCATGAGAGGGCCACAGAGAGTTACTGGGGATTCTGCATCCCTCCCTCCTCCCAGCTAGAGCCGTTAGCTCCTGAGGTCTGTACATTCATCTTTCTGCTAACTGCTCACTGCAGCTGGCAACCTACAATCTTTCCTGCTTAGACTGTAAACTCATCCGGGCAGGGGCCTGCCTCTATGTCCATACTACACTCTCAGGTGCTACGTGAATAATAATACACGGAATAACTGAACTGTGGCACCCCATATTAAGTTTGATAGAAACTTCCCTCTTGTACTTCACACATTCCCTTGTAGATAGGCTAGTTGTTTTAAATCAGCATTTAGTTTTTCCGATTTGTAGTCTGATTCAGGACACAAAATGCACAGTCAACAATTTCAGAAACGCTCCCTGCGAGTCTAAGGTGGAATCTCCATCCTTAGAGATTTTTAAGGCCTGGCTTGACAAAGCCCTGGCTGGGATGATTTAGTTGGGATTGGTCCTGCTTTGAGCAGGGGGTTGGACTAGATGACCTCCTGAGGTCCCTTCCAACCCTGATATTCTATGATTCTATAGTACGGTTGGGTAGTTTTTAGATGCTACAGAACTGCACAATGAAAGCCACCCCATGACCACTGCGACAAGATCAGAATAAATTTAGTGAACGTTATGGCTCCAGGACAGTGCGTTCTGCATTAGTGCCCAATGCGTACAAAATCTCAGTGCCCATTGTTAATAATATTCCCCTGGCTTTTCTCTTTTTTGCTTATTCAGAAGCAGCCCTGTCAAACCAGACCCTTAGCAGAGTCACTGGGTCCATGTACATGGCTTGACAAAGACATTGAGACCAATGCTGCGGATGTGTGGTTGGGGAAGTTGCTTTATTTTGTAAGCTTATGTTTAAGCATTTATCTAGTCAAGTAAGGTAAAATTAATTTTCACCCAGGCTGTCTTCTCACGTAGGACATACCCAGCATGTATGGGGGAGGGATAGTTCAGTGGTTTGAGCATTGGCCTGCTAAACCCAGGGTTGTGAGTTCAATCCTTGAGGGGGCCACTTAGGGAGCTGGGGCAAAATCAGTACTTGGTCCTGCTAGTGAAGGCAGGGGGCTGGATTCGATGACCTTTCAAGGTCCCTTCCAGTTCTAGGAGATAGGATATCTCCATTAATTTGATTTATTTTTATTTTATTTTAGCACAATAAATAGTTATTTCTATTTAACAAAAGAAAACTACACACATAGGGTATAGTCCGTATAAAGATATACTGGATAGTGATACATTTATTATTTTAAATTTATATTGCAGAAGTCCTGCAGGTGTCCACCAAGTTGGGGCCCCAAGGCACTAAGGAATCTACAAACACAGTAAAATGACAGTTCCCACAGCAAAGCTTATACAAAAAATAAAAAAATACAAGACATGACAGGTGAAGGAGACAAGTAGCTAGCTGTGTGCACAACTCTTAGCCAATGATGACTAGTAAGCATAGCCAAGCCATGGTCAGATGGCCATATTAATATTACTGTCTGACAGTGTTCACCTATTCCTTTCAGAAGTTCAGAGCTGGAGTTGCAAGTTGGGAAGTTGAGGGTGTCTGCAACCCCAACATTGTAAATCTGTGACTCTCAAAGGGAAGCTGACTTCCTGGACATTTCATTGTCCAAGGGGAGAAAAACGCAGAGCAAACAGATAGCACGAGACATACTGGATTTCTAAAATTTCCAGTTTTAGTAATCTACTTCAGCAGTTCTCAAACTGTGGTACATGCATCAGAGCAACAATCAGGTGGTCTGGGAACTGGTTTAAAGTATTGTATTGGACCAAAAAAACTATTATATACTGACTAAAGTTATAAAGGTGGTAAGCTAAGCGCATTTGAATTTTAGATGCCATACATTAAGCTCTTACAGTCCATGAATAAAAATAAATAAATAAATAAATAAAGATATCCTATCACCTAGAACTGGAAGGGACCTTGAAAGGTCATCGAGTCCAGCCCCCTGCCTTCACTAGCAGGACCAAATACTGATTTTGCCCCAGATCCCTAAATGGCCCTCTCAAGAATTGAACTCACAACCCTGAGTTTAGCAGACCAATGCTCAAACCACTGACCTATCCCTCCCCCCCAATCACCGATCTAAGGTACTGTTGATTACACAGAAGAATAAACTTGTTTGAAATACATAACTTAAGTTGACAGTGTCTCTTAAGACGACACAGAAAAAAAGTTTGGTGTCAGGGTTATAAAAACGCAAGGAAACATTTTGTGCCCAAAGAAGAGAAAAAAAATCTCACTTCTGCTCCTGACCTCACAATCCTACCCTCACCATACAAGCCTAATAGTTTAATTTGATTTTATTCAGACATTTTCACCACTCATTCTGGCCTTGTCGTACATATTTTTTGATAAACTGCAAATGATTCTCTCTTTGGAGAAAATCCAAAATCTGTCTCCCTTTACATTTCCCTGCAATATAATTATTCGCACTGATTGATTGCAGACATCTGAAGTTTGATTTCTTACACACACTAATTCTAATTCTAGGTCACCAAACTACTTTCATAGTCGTGTCAGCACTGTCTAGACAAACCATTAAAAACAGGATGCAATGATCATCAAAAACGAAACGTCAAGTTCACAGCTCAGAGATACCGAGGGAGCCATGAAAAATGTCTGTCACTATACAGTCTCTTCAGTTTCCGTTCTGGCCAGTGACATTGTTTAACAGTTACTTCATTAGTTAAAAAAAGTTATTTGATGCTCGTTGGGCAAAGCAAAATTTATATTTAGCTCCAATACAATTATTGTACGAAGCCCAGCACCTGTACCATGGAATCTCTTCTAAGAGCTTGTCTACACTACAGTTTGCAGTCACGTATTCAATGACAAGTTAGTATGCGTTGCTCAAAAATTGCATCTTTTTGTTATTACATCACCTTGCCTCACGCCAACCTGCTTCTCCCCTAGCACTGCACACATCCTGCGGCTATCCTTACGGGCAGAAAAACAAGGACTAAAAGAAGGGATTCACCTATGGCTCATGGTGCACAACTCCTAGAATACTGGATTGATTAAATTACTTTTTTAATCTCTATAGCATTAAACACAAGAGGCAAAATTTCACCATAGCATATGCAGGTACAACTTCCATTGATTTCAATAGAAGTTGCCCTTGCATCAGTCAGAACAGAATTTCATCCAAGAGGTGGGAAATTTAAGGCCTCAAAGCCCACTGAAGTCTATAGAAAGACTCGTTAACTTCAATGGCCTTTGGATTGGGCCCTTAGCAAAAAATGGAAACTGAATGTATTGATCGAAACACCGACCCCTAGATCTTTGGTGTTGCTGCATACAAATACACACTGAAATGTGATGTGGCTCCCCTGAGCATACCTGTCTTCTGCTATCTTTAATGGATTTCTCATCACTACCCCCCAAAACATAAATTCCATACAAAATGAGATTAGTTTGCTAGTGTTTTACATCAGAGCTTGCTTTCCTTTTTTGCTACCTCTGAATGTGGAACTATTCCAAACTCTGAAAACACAAGTTGTAGTCTTGGCAAAATACAAATCAGCACTCTGTCAAAACAGAAAAATAAGGCAGGAGCTGATCTGTGAACATTAATCCACTGCAGTCAAGGAGGAGACAATTTTCCCTTGAGAAAGTCATACATTAAAAGAAAAAACAAGATTAATGTGACTTTGAAATATCACAAGCACTGTTTATCTTCCTACTGTCACAGCAGATTTTTTTTTATACAAAGAGCCTTAAAATTCAGTCTATGTAGCTCTTCTGCTTTAGATGTACAAACGGGTATATTAAAATCTTAGAGTATAGCAAAAATAGATATAATGTAACCTGATTTTTCTCAATATACAGCTTTAGAGTTACTGAATAATTACTTCATTTAAAACGTATGCTTCCTAATTGCTTCCATTGATATAATCTCTGCTAATTAAACTCAACATAGATGCATATTACTGTGCATTCCCAGGTATTTAGTAATTTGAACGCACACACAAAGTTCATTCCTTAACGGTTCCGTGTCAGTGTTAAAACGATCCAATGTATTTAAAATGTTCTCGCAGTAGACACACACTTTAGCAGCAGATACAATGCAAATGCCCTTGATGGATACAGTCAGAAATAAAAGCATCTATCCCCATATGAGGCAGAATGAAAATGTTATACAAGTTTAATAAAAAGCAGAATCTACTGCATGAAGATAATATCCAACATTTAACAACAGAGTTGCATTTTTTTCATGTAACCCAGAATAACATCAGGCTGATACAGAAAGCTCACCATCTTATTTATATCCTCCTCATTTTTCTTCTACACATATCCCATAGATCATAAATATATATTAATAACTAACACTCAACGTTTACATTCATCCATAACATTTACAATTAATACTCTTCAAATGACCTTTAATAATAATGAACTACCATAATACTGTCTCACACATTAATTTTTATTACAAATACTATATTACAAAATGTTCAAACTAATCTCTTTACAAAAAATATACATCCTCATTATATTTTTCCTTGAACAAAAGCAATGTCTCATTTGGCCTCTAAGAACTGCGGAAAAAACCCCATCCCCATCCCCTTTTTTTTCTTAATTAAAACATTTGACTCAAAGGTTGGAGGAGGGAGGGGACCACTCTCCAGGGATGAACAGGAAATTTTCCCAAGGAGATGGGATTGGCTGGGGCTACACTCTCAATTAATGTAAGCCTGTACTGGAGTGAGGGAGGCGGGAAGACAAAAAGTACTGATCCCCTACAGTCGTAAAGGTAACCGCCCAAATGAGATCCTAGGCAGAGCTGTCTTTCCTGGGTCTGCAGACACACCACTGGAGAGCATCCCAGAGATGCAGTGGAGTGAAATTTGGTCAGTTCCACTCATGCTCACAGGGTTCTACACTGATCACGGTCCTGTCAATTTCAGGATGGGGCTGTTTGGGAATACTGTGACAGAAGCAGCCATTGAAATTAATCAGTGGAGGAAGACCAAAAAAAAAAAAAAAGAGGCTGCGGGAGGAGTAAAAAAGTCAAACCATTCGCCCAGTTATGAAACACAGTTAAACAAACACCCTCCATCTGAAATTCAGTCTCTTTTTTTTTTGTTAATGCAAGTTAAAAGCAATTCCAAATCCTACCCAAGTCCACCTGCTGGTTTTGGGGATTTCATAGTCACGTTTTCCTATTTTAAAAAAATGTCTCTCTCCCCCAGGGCTGGGAGACCATTACACAAACAACAGGTGAAACTGACCCACTACTTACGGCAAACAGTGAAAGTGAATGGACAGGAGGGGTTGTCAAATACACTAAAGAAAGAGACTTGAAAACAGAGAAAAATATTTGTCTTTAACCTTTCCGGTATATTGCTTGTGTTACTTGTTACTGTAGCAGGTTAAAAATGATAATAATTTAAAAACTGACACCCTTTTAATGTCCTGTCTGCGCTATGTATTATAACCATGCTATTAGTTCCCCAACTTGATTGTAGTTAGCGCATGGACAGGTTTTAACACTTCATTCTGAATGTCTTGGAACCCTGGAACCTAGTAACGCTCCTCTTCTGTTTCACACTGTTCTACACAGTCATATGGAAAACAAATCTCTCCATTAACATTTTTAACCACACTGACATTCCTCTCCAATAACCCATTTCATGATTAAGTCATTTTTAAAGAGGGGAAGTCAACATTGGAAAGATATACATTTTTTAAAAATACCAAGATAGTTTTAAAAGCTGATTATCCAACATATCCCTCCCCAAAATACTTCCTATGGCTCTGTAGTATTTCTACATCAGCTTTTAAATACAGATACCTGAACAACAGAATTTTGCTTTGCTTTTTTGAAGTAGGCCTCAGCTTGATGTTAAAAATGCCCAAAATTTCAGGAACAGAGAAAAAAAAATCTTCCTATTTGTGCAAATGGAAACTAACCCACACAAAAACCCACACCCAGCAATAGCTGTTGAGGAAAAAAACAACTGATTTTGCAGACAGCTTTCCAAACAATGTGAAATTTATAAAGGGATGCACATTTCAACCTCCTTACGACAGATAATAATTTTCTATCGCTGGGCTTGTTCCACAAGCATCTGATTCAGTTACTCGAAGGCAGGCATGAGGCTATCCAGCCTTCCATCAGTCAAGTTTATTCTCCCTTTTTCCAGCAGAATGAAAACCACATGCTCCCTGGCTTCCAAGTCCTTTATCTGGGTCAGTGTTACCACAATCTCTCCACACAGCAGACTGCTTCCCTATTGGTTGTTGTCAAGATTCATTAAGGCCTGGCTGAGAGACAAAGGATCAAGTGCACCATCTTTTCAGGCTGTGGACAGCTGATCTGCTCTGGATAATTTCCATTGTTTAATGACCTGAAACAGGCCAAGTCATAAGAAAAATCTAGCAAAACAGGAGAGGGAGGCCTCTCCCTTGTTATTAGTCTCCACATACAGATAAAAAATTATTACACTTTTAAGTCAGAACAATTCCCTGCAGTTGTATTGTAGCCATTTCAAATCTAGATTGTCTAATTTACATGCATATTCATAATCCCTGTGTAATTAAATTCTTCAATCCCTGGAGTGTCTTTCCTAAACAATAGTCATTTATCTTACCCAGATAAGGGTGCCCTCCATTTATTCCTCTTTGTGGCTAACAGCATTCCCTTTTGATCAAGAGTACGCAGCAGACTCAAATACAATCTTCAAGATATTGAAATAGCAAGATTACACTCCTTTTCTTCTAAAGTTACCCATTTAAATGATAACACACTCTCTCCTGAATTTAGAGTAAAACCTTTCACCTAAAGTCACCATAACCAGCACACGCAACAACGCTCCCTTCAAATGGATGTACTTGCAATATGCCCCTCAACATTACCCAATTTTCACCCGTTCCAGACATCTTAGCAACTAAAGGTCAACACTTTGTATCCAAGCAGCCGAAAAATCACTTTTAAGAGACACTACCAGGCTGCAGAGTACTAATCTATTCAAACATTATGCTGGATAAATTAATTTGACCTGTAATTATAAAAGTGTTTAATATTTAACAAACTCAAATTAGAAGATTCTGAAGAAAAAAGCCTGACACTACAGGCCAAACCTAGTTTGGGGTCACGGAATTATAAGTGTTGGGCTTGACCTGTTCATGCCATTCTACCCAAACCTTCCTCTGTAGTTTTATGCGGCGTCACAATGGCACGCAGTGAAGCCATGTCCTTAGTTATTGCTAACAGCCATTTATTAGAACACCCCTCTGGCTGTGATCCTGTCAGGTCTGGCAATCTAAGCAGAGTTGGGCCAGGTCAGCGCTGGGACAGGAAACCCCAGCGTGCCGCAGGACGCGATGGAGCTGACAATTCTTCTTTCGGAATCAACGCCTTGGCACGGCGCTTGGGGCAGCTCTGCTGCTGGAGGTGTGGTCTTCCTGGTGGCGAGTAAAACCCCCAGCCAAGCCACTTGTAGTCATTAAAGATCCTATGTCCGTATTCATGAGAGTAAGGGGGGAGGGGACCACATTCTACTTAAAGTATTTAAACTCCCCTTCAGGATTCATTTGAACACCGTATGCTTCTCTTCCTATTCCTGAGAGACACCGGCCTCCTTATGCCTCAGGAGTAGATGCCGACTGCCTGTCAGCAGGAATTCAAGTGATGCCCGTGTCCTTTGCACAGCATCCACCCCAGGACGGCGCGGTATCAGGTAGACAGTCAAAGGTCATCATGACAAGGACCACAGCAACAGGGGATTTTTCAATTATTTGTGTTTTCCTTCGAACTGATTCCCTTTTTACAGGAAGACAAATGGTTTGTGAGTGAGTCATACCCAGAGCACCCGAATCAATCCACAAATGCCAACCTCTCTCACCCCAGGACTCTTGGTTGGATGCAGCTGTCCCCACTTTGTTATTTACTTTAATATTTTGTTCTCTCTCTGGGGCAGAGGAACATCTTCGTTAGTGACCTTCCGACTCACATCCAGACAGGATGTCTGCTAAGAAGGTGATGAGGACTTTTCTTTCCAGCTGCAGGTAGCCCTCTGCTGTGGGAATACCTGAACAGCCCCCGCAATTGCTTCTCAGGCTGACCCCACAGATGTCCCTCAGGATCCAAGCCACTAATACGCAGCGGCAGGCGAGTGCAAACCCATCAGGCTTAAAAATGTCACAAGCACCTACTTGTCCAAAAACATGGCTAAGCTCCATTTTGGAAGCCCGACAAGCCACTTGTATCCTCGGAAAGGTTCCTTCTACCCCCAACACTTTCAGGTTAGTGGGTCACAATACAGTACAGCAAGCAGGGCAACCACAGGAGGGAAATAACCATCTATACCAGTGGTCCCCAAACTGTGGGGCATGCCCCCCTAGGGCAGAGGGGCGAGGGGGGCAAGCGGGGCCTGAGCCAGCCCTCAGGGGGGCAGGGAGGGAGCACCACCCAGCTCCAGCCCCAGCCCTGCCCTCAGCCAAGGCCCCAGCTTCGGCTCCTGGCCCCAACCACAACTCAGCCCCAGCTCCTAGCTATGGCTTATGGCTCCACTCCCGGCCCCTAGCTCCTGGGGGTTTAGCCATATGTCATATTCCTGAGCTCCAAACCTCAGAACACTTAGGCAACACACAAACCCTAAGGCAAGCAGCATCTGCAGAGAGCACCCGAACAGTCCTCTGTGACTCTTTCCGACATGGCATATTTCTAACATGCAGCCACAATGATCACACAAAAGAAGGGAACTAGATCTTATTTTAAGAACATTCTCCACAGCAGTGAATTTCCCTGTGCAAAAGAGCCGGGCCTGGTAAGCCCATCCTCTAGTTATGTGACTCTTCACAGATGTTGAGCAGCACCAACGGCTTTGGGAGAGAACAATGCTGTTTGCAGAAGAAAGATGCGGCATTTGAATGTGCTGTTTGCCTTCGAACAGGCCTGTCACCATAATCGAATTTGAATTCTCCACACTACCCATTCATTCTCACCTCCAGCTGAATTCTTATTTGCCTTCTTTCAGCTGTTCCTTATTTTGCATCTGTTACTCAAATGCAAAAGAATAAACGGAACATCAGTCATTCTGCGGGGATCACCACTTCCAACACGGTCATCATTTGCCTTGCTGCAAAGTGCCTAGTTTTGAATAAATTTTCCAAATTTTAGAGTGCCACTAAACCACCTCAAGTGCCGTTCACGATCTGCTTTACAGGGATAGTGAAGGATCTGGAACCATGCATAAGAACACTTGCCAATTCCTCTTGACCCTTCCACAGTTTTAAAAAGGAGGGACCGGAAAGGGAATTTTTCTTGCAATCCGGAAGAGTCTGGACTAGATCCTGCAGTCACTTATACAGTCATGTGAGTCGTTCCATTGGGTTCAAGGGGACTGGCTGCTCACATGAGTAAAAGGAAGCAGGTGTGGAAGCCTTGGCAGGATTGGGGCCAAAGTGAAGATCTCAATGACCCTTTGTACCTATGAGTGTACAGCAATACACAGCCCGAGCTTCCACTGGACTTTCCATAATTATCCCTATTGGGCTCTCCCAGCTAGTGCGACAGCTTTTATAATAGGCTTTCAAAGGGATGCCCATTTCAATACTGGCGGTAACATAGCCACTATAAGTCATTCCTGTGCGAGTCCCAGGTTCAGCAAAGCACTTGTGCACGGGAATAGCCTCACTGAAGCCATCAGGACTACCCACATGGTGAATGTGAAGGATGTGCACCAGTGCTTTGCTGAATCATGGCCTAAATGCAATAGAGATATCCTACCTCCTAGAACTGGAAGGGACGTTGAAAGATCATCGAGTCCATCTCCCTTCCTTCACTAGCAGGACCAAGTACTGATTTTGCCCCAGATCCCTAAGTGGCCCCCTCAAGGATTGAACTCCCAACCCTGGGTTTAGCAGGCCAATGCTCAAACCACTGAGCTATCCCTTCCCAGATGCATCCTATCCACCTGTTATGCACTACATGAAACAGGTGTTCAGCATTATTCCAGCAATGTGATGGGGGGAAGGAAGGGGGGCGACAAGACACGACGTTCTGTAACATTCCAAGTGACGGATCACTGCTAACACCAATTCCCAATAAAGCTCGTCTAGAAATTCAGAGGCTACTCCCGCATGCCCTCTGCACAGGAAAATTCCATTGACTTCAGAGCCCAGAGCTGCAGGAAGCAGAAACGTGTCCTGACATTTTCTACTCATGTTTTCTTCCAGTCGCTTTCAGCTTTGCCTATACACCAAAAAATAAGTACTGCTAGCAGTGGGTGCCGCTGAACTGGCGCCGAATGGGGTTTAGCTACAAACACAGCCGCCTCAGAAGATAGGACTAAAGACCGTTTTCTGAAAATCTGCTGCATGCAGTCAGTTTGTCCTTGGCTATGTTTGCAACTAAATCCTGTGAGCTGCATCCACTGGTGAGCTCCTGGTCGCGAACAGGTGTTTTTCCTAGTGTAAAACAGGTGAGCAGGAGCAAACAACAAAGGGGGCAGCTAACAGTGTGTTAGACAGCCATGTTCTCAACCACACGCGATTATGTGGCACAACCAACTGTTTCTCAATTTCTTCAAAAACTACAAGCGCCTTTGGAATGTCAGAACACAGCCGAGCTGTCTGTTCTATCCCAGCTCACTACGGAATAGAGGAGAAGGCACCTGGCTTTTCCTCACATTTCACCCTACCCCATCCAGTTCCTTTGCCTTTTTGTTTCAGAAAATGGAGGAAGTGACCTGGGGGACAGCGATTTTACACCTGATTCTAACCAACAGGGAGAACTAGTAGCAAATCCAAAGGTGGAAGGCAATTAGTGGGAATGTGATAATGAAATGATACATTTCAAGAGTCTAAGGAAAGGAAGGAGATAGAGCAGCAAAATAAGGACAATGGACTTTAGAAAAGCAGACTTTACCAAACTCAGAGAAACAGTGGGTAATATCTCTGGGAAGAGCAACAGAGGGTCCTGTGGCACCTTTAAGACTAACAGATGTATTGGAGCATAAGCTTTCGTGGGTGAATGCCCACTGCATCAGACGCAAGACTGGGCATTCACCAATACTTCTGTTAGTCTTAAAGGTGCCACAGGACCCTCTGTTGCTTTTTACATATTCAGACTAACACAACTACCCCTCTGTTACTTGATCTCTGGGAAGAAAATCTAAGGAGATCTGGAAGTCTCTCAAGAAGACAATATTAAAGACACAACTGCAAAGTATCCCCAACGCAAAGCAAATATAGGAAGAATAGTAAGAGGCTAATATGGCTCCATCAGGAGCTCTTTAATTACCCGAAAATCAAAAAGGAATCCTATCAAAACTGGAAACATGGACAAATGGCTAAGGAGGAGTACAAAAGAATAGCACAAGTATGTAGGGACAGAATCAGAAAGGCCAAGCCACAAAACGAGCTACACCTAGAAGGGATATAAAAGGCAATAAGAAGAGTTCTTTAAATACATTAGGAGCAAGAGAAAGATGAAGGAAAGTATAAGTCCTCTACTTACCAGGGAAGGAGCGCTAATAACTGGTGACATCAAGAAGGGTGAGTGTTTAATCCCAATTTTGCTTCAATAAAAAGGTTAATCATTGCCAGATACTCAAGGCAATTAATATTAACAACAAGGGGGAAGAAACATAAGCAAAAATAGGGAAAGAACAGATAAAAGAACATTTAGATAAGTTAAATGTATTCAGGTCAGCAAGGCCTGATGAAATTTCTCCCAAGGTATCTAAGGAACTAATGAAGCAATCTCTGAATCGTTAGCTATCGTCTTCAAGAACTCATGGAGGTTGGGTGAGGTGCCAGAGGACTAGAGAAGGGCAAACATAATACCTATCTATAAAAATGGGAACAAAGAGACATGAGGAATTATAGACCAGTCAGGCTAGCTTCGATACCTGGAAAGATACTGAAATGATTAATCCATTTGTAAGCACCTAGATGATAAGAGGGTTATAAGGAATACCCAGCATGGTTTTGTCAAGAACAAATCTTACCAAACCAACCTAATTTCTTTCTTTTACAGGGTTACTGGTCTAGTGGAGAGAGGGAAGCAGTGGATTTGATACATCTTGATTTTAGTAAGGCTTTGGGGACAGTCTCACATGACATTCTTATAAGCAAACTAGAGAAATATGGTCTACATGAAGTTGTTATAATGTGGGCATAAAATTGGTTGAAAGACCATACCCAGAGAGTAGAACCTGGGAGGGGGGGTTCCAAAGAGGATGGATCTAGACTGTCCTCAGTGGTAGCAGATGACAGAACAAGGAGTAATGGTCTCAAGTTGCAGTGGGGGAGGCTTAGGTTGGATATTAGGACAAACTTTTTCATTAGGAGGGTGGTGAAGCACTGGAATGGGTTACCTAGGAAGGTGGTGGAATCTCCTTCCTTAGAGGTTTTTAAGGTCAGGCTTGACAAAGCCCTGGCTGGGATGATTTAGTTGGGGATTGGTCCTGCTTTGAGCAGGGGGTTGGTCCTGCTTTGAGCAGGGGGTTGGACTAAATGACCTCCTGAGGTCCCTTCCAACCCTGATAGTCTATGATTCTATTATTCTAGTTAACAATACTGTAGTTTGCAGTTAGACTGGGAGGGCATATCTAATGGATTCATGCAAGGATCAGTCCTGGGTCCGTTACTATTCAATATTTTCATTAATGACTTGACTAAAAGAGTAGAGAACATGTTTATAAGATCTGCAGATGACACGGGGGGGGGAGGGGTTGCAAGCACTTTGGAAATCAAGAATAGAATTCAAAAGGACCTTAATAAATTAGGGAAAATTCAAATGCACAACTACAAAATGGGGAATAACCGGCTAAATGGTTAGACTGTTGAAAAGGATCTGAGGGTTATAGTGGATCACACATCAAATATAAGTCAACAATGCGATGCAGTTGTGAACAAGGCCAATGTGTATTAAGGGTGTATTAAGAGGAGTCTCGTATGTAAAACACGGAAGGTAACTGTCCTGCTCTACTCAGCACCGGTCAGCCCTAAGCTGTAATACTGTGTTGAGTTCTGGGGCCACCGCACGTCAGGAAAGATGTGATCAAGTTGGGAGAGAGTCCAGAGGAGGGCAACAAAAATGATCAAAGGTTTAGAAAACCTGACCTATGATGAAAGGTTAAAAAAAAATACTGGGCATGTTTAGTCCTGATAACCGTCTTCAAAGATGTGAAGAGGACGGGGATCAGCTGCTCTCCATGCCCACTGAAGGCAGGACAAGAAGTAAGGGGCTTAATTGCAGCAAGGAAGATTTAGGTTGGATATTAGGAAAAACTTTCTTACTATAAGGGTAGCCTCTGGAACAGGCTTCCAAGAGAGGTTGTGGAATCCTCATCATCAGAGGTTTTTAAGAACAGGTTGCACAAACACCTGTCAGGGATGGTCTAGGTTTACTTGGCCCCACCACCGTGCAGAGTTGGCCTAGATGACCATTCGAGGTCCCTTGCAGCCCTACAGTTCCATGATTCTATGACCCACACACAAACCAACACAACTCTTCGCCCACCCTCACTCCTAGCGGCCGTGAGGACCAGACAGAGGTTGGAGTCCAAAGGTCCTATGGTGGGTGGTAGGAATGTGACAGTGACCAGAGAAGGTGGGAGTGACAGCTCCGTGGGTTTATGTACCTCCAGCCAGGGGGACAGCTCT
Organism: Trachemys scripta elegans; assembly: GCF_013100865.1. Lineage (NCBI taxonomy): Eukaryota > Metazoa > Chordata > Testudines > Emydidae > Trachemys > Trachemys scripta. The sequence goes on along the minus strand of NC_048305.1, from coordinate 105,576,944 downwards.
GTGCACCACCTTAGGGGAACAGGTAGTTTTAAGTTTTCCACTATTTTGACTTTACAAATTCCACAACACAAAATCCCCAAGCACAACCCTCCCATACACAAATCAATACCACCACTCCCCCTTCACCACCCACACAAATGTTCACAAAATCTCCCAACATGGCAGCCCCTGCCACAACTCAACACAAATCTCCCTACACAGCACACACGATAATCCCAATCATACGTAACCCCCCACTGCAGCAAACACCCCTCATTCGCCGCCTGAACAAATCAATACAAAACCTACCAACACAACACACACACACGCCCACCCTCACTCATCCTTACCATAAACTTGAGCAGCGAAGTTCAGGTCATCTCTAGCACTGAGTAACGTCAGACACAATTAACCTGTTCCTATGCACTGTCTCTACAATCTCTGTTGATTCAAGTCTTCAGCGATCACAGCTGACCTCAATGACCTTCCTCAATGTAATGAAATTTCAGAGAAGAATTTAAGACACGATTTTCTAATTTCCAGGCCAGACTACCTATTTCGGCAAGAACTTCAAATATATAATATTGTTGGCCAGTGATTTATGGATCAACCTAAACAGGATGACTTCATGTCAGACTCAATGAAGGGAAGGTACTTCCCAGACAAAAAAATAAAAGCTAGAACACTACTCTGAGCTCAGAATTTAATAACCTCAGGGAACAAAATAAGAGGAAAACATAAAATGCTTACCTAACCTTTTTATTTTTAATTCTTACATCTGTTATTTTACAGTAACTTTCAGCCACGATGTATAATTAGATGCAAATATATATATTTTATTTATATTTTTTGCTGGTTTTAAATCCCAAATTAAATTCTTAATTGTACTCATCTCTAGAACAGCTGAGATTTCACATCAAACATCTGCAATTAAGAGATTCATTGGAACATAGGCAGAAATATTTTTTTCCAGATCCACAGGAAATGCTGAAATTTAACACAAGATACACTGGCCTAAAGCCCCCTGCTGAGAACTGGTAGCACCAATATAAAAATCACATTTAGCTATTAGTAAGACTGGCCTGAAGGCCATCCCGGGACAGACACAATCAAGCCTACTTCCCCCTCTGAAAATCCCAAACCATTGATCCAAATCTGAAAACAGAAGGAGTCTGGAAAATGAATCCTTGATCAACTCCCTCATTCAAGCTGTCTCTCCCTGCTGTGCAACGGAGATGGAGAACCTGCTGTGGAGAGGAGCTGAGAGCCACCCCCAAGAATTTCAGGGAGATGGACTTCTTACTATTTCCCCGGATGAGCCCCTCTATTACACATTGAAAATCAAGCCCTCTTTCTAAAGGATAATTAATAGGTTGTTCTAGCACTGCACTACAACACCATGTTCCTAACGAAGCCAAGTGGCCATTAGTACTAGGGGTTCTTGCTACAGCACAACACCCCAAAACAAGTCATGGAAGCTCCCTAGCCGAAACACAATAGCCCGCACCCTCCAGCCTGGAGGGGACTATTTGTTTTCATCGGTCAACAAAGTTCCTTGCCAAGTTCTCGCTGTCCAAGGCAAGTATGTTGTTCTAGCACTACATTTCCTACTGAAAAATAAGACCACTGATTCTGATCCTAAAAGTCAGCCTGTCCAGACATTTATAGACAATTCGTACAAGAGCATTCAGTCCATAGGCGCCAATTTTCTCCGCGCCCCCTGTCCCGACTCCAGCCTTTCCCCGCCCCTGGCCCCGTCCCCATTCCAACCCCATCCCCAAAGTCCCCGCCCTAACTCCGCACCCTCCCTGCCCCTATTGGATCCCTTCCTAAAATCCCCACTCCGGCCCCGCCTCTTCATCCAGCGTGCCGCGTTTCCCCTCCTCCCCCCTCCCTCCCTACAGATCTAACAGTGGGAGAAACAGAATTCATGCCAGGGGAGACCACTCTTTTGCAACCATTCTTCTCTGTTATATTAGACGATGAGTAATCAAAGCCATTTAGGTCACAGTATGTCTCCTGCCAACCCCAGAATATACCCACCAAAGGCCACCCATGTCCCTCAAAATTAAACACTTAAGATGGAAAAAAAAAGAAAGAAAGCTGTCCCCATTTATACTTGAAGGACCAAGTACACCTCTACCCCGATAGAACGCTGTCCTCGGGAGCCAAAAAAATCTTACCGTGTTATAGGTGAAACCGCGTTATATCGAATTTGCTTTGACCTGCCGAAGCGCGCAGCCCCGCGCCCCCGGAGCGCTGCGTTACCGCGTTATATCCTAATTCTTGTTATATCGGATCGTGTTATATCGGGGTAGAGGTGTAATACAATAAAACCTGCCAAGAGCAACCACTCATGGGAGTTAGCAAAAGTGGTGGCTTGTAAGAGGTGGTCTCTCTTCAAAGGTTTGCTGCCTTCAGAGCTGGGAGGTCGGAGAGCAGCGGCTGCTGGCCGAGCGCCCAGCTATGAAGGCAGTGTTGCCGCAGCCAACAGCAGAAGAGAAGTAAGGGTGGCAATGCCATACTGTGCCACACTTACTTCTCTATTGCTGCTGGCAGCCGCACTGCCTTCCGAGTTGGGCGCCCGGCCAGCCGTTGTCACTCTCCAGCCCCTCAGCTCTGAAGGCAGAGCAGAGAGCAGCATCTGCTGGCTGGGTGCCCAGCTCTGAAGGGAGTAAAAAAATATGGTTGCTGGTCACAGGTAGTCTCTCTTCAGAGGTGGACACTAAGGCAGGTTTTACTGTACCTGCTTTGTCATGATATAGGAGGGATTAAAGCAATTTAATGAAACTGTTATGCCAAATCAAGTTCAAGATATTTCCCTTCCACCTATCTGAGTTATACATCTGGAAAAAGTCAAGCCCCAGCCACATATGTGAGTTAGGAAAGTTGAGGAGATATTCAGGAGCTCCTTGGTTATCTTGCACTCAGCAGAATACTTCTCTAGAAGCAATAATCGCCTCAATCCTTTATAATTAACTGGGGCTTCAGTTATTAGGGGGAGAAAAATCTATCTAGGGTATTTATACTACGCTCATCACTCAACTGTCTGTACCCCTGAATCAGCATTGCTCAAAATGGCTGCTTAGATGGTTGCCAACAACAACCACCAAATCTGTCCATCTGTTTGCATTCTTTTTAATCCATCTTCAGCACTTTTAAAAAAAAAATGCCCAGAGAAAAAGTCTGCCTTGCTAATAGAAACTGAATCCTCCTATAGCCAAGCCTTTTCAACAAGATTTAATGCCACCCCAGTTACCAGGACACACACACAAAGGTTAATTTTATGATAAAAGAACCAGGGTTAGGTGCTTTTTTGTTATGAGCTCAGCAAAGGGAATGGAATTTGAATGGTCTGCGGTGGCATGTATCTGACAAAGATTAATTTAAACGGATATTGTCTCTGAAACCAAAGTCCATTGAACAGTTTCACAGCCTATCAGCCACGTGAAACAGCTCCTTTGACTGCAACACTGCCTTTAAAAATGGTTTAACCTATTATTTGTATGAAAAAGGTCAGATATCGTTTTATGTTATTGAACCCACAATAGCCAAAGCAATAGCACGCAAATTTAATGGTACGACAACGGTAAGATATGGGGATTGTTTCCCCCCGTTGCTTCGCATCTGGATGTTACCCAGTTACACTGAAAAAAAACACCCAGGAAATGTTGAACAAGCCATTTCAATGTGCACTGTTGGGAGAGCTATACATATTTCAACAAGGCTAAATAAAATAAAAGGGTTGGACCTCTGCAGTGTCCCACGTGCATGAAGCCTGGAGCAGCCACTCTGGAAAACGTACAACTGAGAATCCCATTGGCAGAACAGCTTTCCACCCAATGACAAAGGACATCTCTTGTAAAACATTTAGAGAGAAATTAAGATTTGAACAGAAGTATACAAGCTGCCAGTTAGTTCATACATGGTGACTCCTGGTTCTATTGCTTACTTATTTAATCAAGCAAGAATCTAGGCGTAATAAAGCAAATGAGTACATTATTCCTCTCCCCAGCCACCCCACACTCACTCGCAGCGCCTATCCCCGGTTCCCCCCATTCAACACACTGGGGCATTATTTCTCCCTTTAATCGCAGAAACTGATCCGTGGATGTCATCGGCTGCTTGTGGATTAAGACAGCTGCTCAGACTTCAATGAGGAAAAACAGCTATAGCAGAAGTACAAATCCATGCAATTTATTTAGCTTTGATTTCTAGTTTACTTTGAGAATGCAAGGAAAATGCTAGCAAACAGATTTTAGCATATTAGAAACAATAACACCCGCTCTTTTGAAAACAGGATGAAAAAGACAACAACAAAAAAGCATTTGTAGGATAGTTCCAGTCTTTCCTCAGAGAGATTTCAGATCCTAGGATCAATTAATTGTTAGTGAAATAAATAAAATTGGCTTTGCCAAAGGGGGGAAAAAAACAGTAGATGAAGAAGTCTTATGTGGTTTTTCTTAACCTACAAATACTTTTTGTACCTCCTGTATTTAAACAGCTGTAATTCGTTAAAGCGAGTTTTATTTAAAGACTCTATTGTTTTGTATGATGCAATTCCATTTGATGCAACGTTCATCTTTATCAGGGGACTTGTATTGTTAAAATCATACAATGGCACGGGGCTACTAGAGTGATTGTCACCTTAGAAATGCAAATAAGGATGGATACTCTCACTAATCATCAACATTTCAGCTTTAAATAAAGTGTACCGGCAGTTCATTGTGCACATATTGCACAATAGGGACTATACAAGTTCTAATAAAAAGCTGTATAAATCCCACACCATTATGAGCATTTAAGAGCGGCCCACTTTCATTTTTGGGCTTTCTGGTGACACACACTGGAGGCACAGATAAAATGAATAACTGAGCATGAGTAAATGAGTAAGGACTTAAACAGTGAATAACTAATTGCACTGAGTAACTGAGCTGCTGATTACACAGCATGTGTGTTAAAGGAGCAATGCAACTGGAGATATGGCATGTCAACAAGAGACTGAAGTTGTGTTGTTCTGAACAGTGATTAGCTGGGTAATCACATACTAGTGAAGGTTGAATCTTGACTGCATAAGGGAATATTTCCCATTCAAATCAAGGAGAGGAGGTATCGTCTAAAGGTGGACTGGTATCCCAGCATTAAGAACTTACTCTGTTAACAAATCCAGCATTTAGCATTTTCAAGTGCTCTTTTTTAAATCCTGGCTTTTCATAACGATTCAAGAAAAGCAAAAAAATGTAATGGAGATATCCCATCCCATCTCCTAGAACTGGAAGGGACCTTGGAAGGTCATTGAGTCCAGCCCCCTGCCTTCACTAGCAGGACCAAGTACTGATTTTTGCCCCAGATCCCTAAGTGGCCCCCTCAAGGATTGAACTCACAACCCTGGGTTTAGTAGACCAATGCTCAAACCACTGAGCTATCCCTCAGCACATGCGCTGTAGAAGTTACAAGAAAGTCTTTGAAATCTACAAGTAATAGCTCAAGATTTTGTGAAAGCAGCAAACTAATTCAACCACTTTAATAAGAGCCAACCAAATCCTGTTTTAACTCCTAAGCTTACAAGTTAAGACAAAAATGAATAACAATAAAATGAAGCATTAATAAACGGTAGGGGGGGCCAAATCTGACCTCCCTCAGGTAAACCCTCAATAGTTAACAAATCACGTGCACGGTAGAAGTCAGCCAAATGTCATTTATATGGGATTTATATTTAAACTTTCGAATTTAAAAAAAAAATGATGAAAAATAAAAAGCTTGCTCTTGAAGCATTATCGGGGCTTGAGAAAAAAAAATCCTCTTTACTTTTCGCCTCTGGTGAATGTAATGCGGGGGGGAGCGCTAAGCCATCAATTCCTGCAGAATCTACACGGTTGTTTTGTTTTTTTTAAAAAGGAGATTATGGCCCCCCATTCCTTAAATGTATTATGTGTATGCAACAAGTCACGGGATCTGGGCCTATATTTCTAACCCTTAGGGCTGTGAAGACAAGATTGTGCACGTGAATGGATTCAGTGCTGTTTTTCTGAATCTGCAGACAGGTCGTTTGAATGCCGCTGTGCCTGCCCATAGTTTTCCCAAATATCAGCACAGTGCAACTGACAAGATTGGTCACTTTCATACCTTCTATTCAAAACCCTATAGGAGGCAGCTGTAAACCTGAGAGGAAACAGATCACTTTCTACTGAGGTTGATGTTGAGAAAGCTAGGAAACAGCAAAGGCAGATGTTAGTTACCCTGAAGAGAAGAAAAAGAAATGGAGGAGGGCAGGACATATACAGGTTTCCTGTCTCCGTTGCAACAACTAGGTAGCTGGGAGGAGAACAGAGCAGTGGCATATCCTTATGGCATCAAGGAAAACTACCATACGCTTCCACCACACAGTCCGGGGGACTCAAAATAGGGGCAAGAGAGGATGTGTTCATTCCAGTAGTTTGGGGGTAGGGTACGGAAGCGGAAGCACACCCAGCTTCAAATTTATGATCTAGTACTTAGAGAATTACACAAGGTAAGCCCCCAAAGCATGGTCCACAGACCACATCCTGGTAGGAATCCCAGCACCTTCCCAACAGAGCTCTCTGGTTCTCCCTACACCTAACAAGAGAATCTTCCTTATCGGACTCAGTATTGTGGCTAGTAGGCATCAGGTACATGTTTCAAGCCCTGTCACTACTGAGGAAACAGTGAGGCTTCACTTTGAATACCAGGGGAACACATGCTTGACCCTGCTCCAATTCAAGTCAATGGAAAAAATTCCATTACATTCAGTGGTGAAGGATCAAGCATCATATGAAGCCAACAAGAGAAAAATATATTCTACAGAAACTCTTAGGTAAGTTCAGAATACCATGACTTCTTTCCATTACTCAGAGAGGAGTCAGATGCACAGAAATCTGAGCTCCACCCCCATAGGAAAAAGATCAGCAACTTCATATAGGTTTCCAGATGAAAACCACCCTTTCAGTCCAGTGCTTCAGTATTTAGTAACATGTTCATTGCTGCCCTACAACAAAATCTCTGTCTCTTGATTATAATTTCTAATCATGGCTACCTTGTGACAAGGCTAGTCACACACACAAAACCATGAAGTTCTGTTCCTTCTTAAATCACTCTCCATCTCCTTCACAATAGCAGATATTCTAATCTAACATGAAGTGGGCAGATGAGGGGGAAATTGCATTCCAGCTGAACATAGAGCTGTAAATGACACCTAGAAGCAAAATCCCTAAAATTAAGCATAACACAACATATTAACTATGCAATTCATTTTCTTTCTTGCTGCTAACTAAAGTGAGAATATAATTAAGGCCCCAGTGTGACAGGCTTTCTACTAGTGGGATGGGGAAAGAATTTAATCTGTAAAACACAACAAGAAATACATTAATTAAACAAGCCCAACAAACCTGCTGTCTTTCTCCTATCCTCACATTTCTCTTCAAAATTACAGACTTAGGCTTATAGGGTTTATTTTAAATACATATGAAACCAATATACCTTTTACTCCAATACATAAAAAATCTCCACTAGAGTCTCCAGAGAAAATGAGAATTGCATACATATGAAGGGCTAATTCAGAGCACAAAGTTGCCTAATTAAAAGTACAATGTTCAAATATTACAGTAGATTTAACTTTATTTTTTAAAGTTTCCGTAAAATTCTAACTTGGGTTAAAGGTGATGACTGTAAGATTTCTCTCATCAAAATCTTAAATAATAGCGAAATACATTGCCTCATACAAAGCTCTAGAATTCACAGCAAACAGGGCTCTATGCCTTCTTTTACTGGAATTTTAGATTAGTTAAATATTTCCTAAATGATCTCTTATGTGACCAAAATAAAAGCCTGTTGTAAACAAACTGAACTTTACAAATGGAAAATGCTCATGTCTCACCTGTTCTAAGCATTAAAAATATACATTATCCAAGTTAAAATTCAAAACCTTATTAGCTACTCAAACCAGAAATCACATTCTTTAGATTACAGAACTAGAACCTGTTCTATGTAATTCAGTTCTCTCTAAAGAGACACCATTCAGATTCTAAAGCTAAGGCCAAATATTTAAGTTATTGTGCATTATTTTCCAAGTCTTCCTAATGCCTTCCTACTAGTACCACCCTTCCAGCAGTAATTGACTCTAAGCCAAAAAGCTCACCCTACTTCTGAAAATCTGTTCATATATCTGAAAAGGACTCAAAAGCCAATAAAGCTGCTCAAGAAAATAAGTAAAATTCCAGTTTTCAAAGTTGAACTTGCCTTCTTTCTCCTATCAACAATCATGCTCCCTCTGTTTTTATCATCACAGATACAAAGTTATATAAATACTCAAAAACATGCTGGAGAAATATCTAATCTGTTCTCTTTATTACAGGGCGGTGCAAAGTTTAATGTACCCTGATTATTTCATTTTAAATGTTCAGAACTAATTATTAGACATGGAAAGAGGAGGGTATGTATTAAAAATGTGTAACTGATTCCATCATGGCAGTCCTCACTTGCCTCATACCACATAAATGTGAACCAGAAAGGTTACTTTAATATAACATGGTTAGGATAAACTAATCCAACTGTAAAAATAAAAAATTCTGTTTAATATTAATAAGTAAGGAGCACTTTGTGAAACAACTATTACATCTAAAAATAAAGATTCCCCAGAAGAAAAAAACCTAATCTCTTTTAATCAGTGTCATTCTAATATACTACGTAAGATTTTGAGCTGTGAACATTCCTTAAGAAACTCTGTTTGCAGTGGTGTTGTGACCATGTTAGTCCCAGGATATTAGGGAGAAGAGGTGAGTGAGGTAATATCTTTTAAGAAATGCTTTTCATTCTGCTTTCTATCAGAACCAGACAATTGCCAATCCCAAACCTGCTTTCAGGAGGAGAATGACTGATGCTTAAAACAAATACTTGATCATATTTAAGCACAAAGTGAATACAGTAAAAATTACTCCAAATAGAATATTTAGACCTTTGAACAGCAGTACATCTGTGAAGTTTACATTTTAAAAAGAAAAATTATTGTACATAAACGTTAGGCTTAACTCAGACGTTAAGTACGGCAGAATCCAAATGCTTATCTTCATTCTGAATCTAGACGAAATTTTAAAAACTGGTTTCAGTAAAGTTAAAAATTAGGTATTTTACTATTGTTTACATCTCCAAAAAGGCTTTTCAATTGTTATCAAAATCCTCACGCTTAAATTAAAACAGACATCTGATGCCAAAAAAAAAGTTTTAATTAAAAATGATTGAAGTGGTTTCTTCCAGAGCGATGTAGTTAGACCAACATAAGCTCCTACTGTAGAACAAACCAGGCCACAGGCTGACCATACGAGTTTGTTCAAGTACAATAGAACCTCAGAGTTACAGACACCTCGGGAATGGAGATTGTTCGTATCTCTGAAATGTTCATAACTCTGAACAAAATGTTCTGGTGGTTCTTTCAAAAGTTCACAACTGAATATTGACTTCATACAGCTTTGAAACTTTACTATGCAGAAGAAAAATATTGTAACCATCTTAATTTAACGAAATAAGCCCAGAAACAGTTTCCTTACCTTGTCAAATCTTTTTTTTTTAAACTCCCCCCTCCCTTTTTTTTTAAGCAGTTTACATTTAACACAGCACTTTAACACTTTTGCCTTTTGGGGGGGGGGGGGGAGGGGCGGTCTCTGCTTGCTTGCATACTCCCGGTTCCAAATGAGGTGTGTGGTTGACTGGTCAATTCATAACTCTGGAGTTCGTAACTGTAGAGATAGAAAATTCCCAAAGTCTTTCTATGACCAGTCTATGCATATAGAATAGAACGGTACATCACCTGCTGAAAGTTACAAGTTCCTGAACTGTGTAACACCAGATGGACATTCAAAATTATAAACAGATCTAAAAACTTGCTCACTCTTTATGTTTACAAATTCAAGGCATTTTTAAGCCATGCTTCATTGTCACTAACAGCAAAAGTAAATTCTGCTTATGTACCAATGGTTGGACTGCATACCACTACCCGACTGCACACAGGCTTATCTCTAAGAGTTCCTCGTCTGGAGAAGAAATATGCAGTACATATAATGCACTGCCATCCAGGTTTTCAGGTGTTATGTTATCGTGCAGAGAACACCACAAAGCTTGGTGTTTATGGTTACAATATAAAATGTACCTTTCCTTGCTGTAATCATAAAAGCAATAAAAAAAATAGACTCTCACCTAAAATTGCCACAGATACTTGCATACTCATAACTAAACATGACAACTCAAGGACAAACTATATTATACTAAATTAGGAAATGCAGACTAGGAACATGAATTTGTTATGATGGATAAATAGTCTGCTATCAAAATCTACTGAAGGTCTTTTCTCTCCACGAACCTAAAAGAGCAAGGTGTAAAACTTTTATTCATAAATATTTATGTGAATGCACTTGTTAAAAATTAACTTCCACCGTTAAAGGTTTTGTATCTTTTAGATGTCCCAGCATGCAGTGCTTTATATTAAGCCCTGCATTTCTGCATTCCTTTCCTGCATGCTTTTGTCATTTGTCTAAAAAAACAACAACACACACACACACACAAAGACGGGATCTGTGCACATAATAATTCAGCAGTTTTTAGAAAGACAAAGATGCTTGTGTTCAACTTCCAAGATCTTTCTTTACAAAAGAAAATCAATTTAATGACTCCAGTGAGATCATGGTTTAAGCCTCGTTTAAGTTTCACTAAGCATGAAGGAATTATTAATTCATAATGTGGCATACACATCACTCAAACCTGACAGATTTCCAGGCACAAAAGGGTCGCAGACCAAAACCATTTGTCCAAATTATTACAGTCTTCTCCACATTACCTCGTCTGCAATTTTCAAATGGGAAAGTTTATTTAGTTTGTATTTTTATAATTTCAAAAACGTGTTTCAATCACAAAAAGATGGAACTGCATATTCATACTATTTTCGCAGGTCTGAGTAGGCAGGTCTAAAATTCAACCATGGAAACATGTGTTTTTTATTAACAACAATATGATTTATAGCTGTCCATGAAAGAGATCATCTGAGGCAAACAATAATTCTGTTTTAATACTGGTAAGAATCAAGAAAACAAAGTTCTTTTAAATATAATGGTTCCCATACAAGACGGCACCATAATTCCTATCTTAACGTAAAACCTACTGGGACTCACAAGCCATTACATCTTTGTTGGTCGGGTTACCACAACTTTAAGTAGCATTATCAGAGTTGACGTGGAAAGTTAGCAGAAAACATTTTGTTTTGTTTTGTTTTTTTGCTATGCCTACCATCTGTATGACAAACACACAGCCTTTCAAAGCATTTTGTTTTATTTAAATCTTCTTTTGGCTCAGCTCTGTGAAGGCTTGTTATTGTGGAACTATTCCAGCCCCTCCAAACTAGCAGTCTTTCATCCCATCACAGTGCAAGCCTGTTATAATTTTATCTAGAATTGGCAAACTTTTAGACAAAACAAAAAAGCAGTGAAATTGTTAAATTCTGCACCATCTCCTCATTTCCATTTGAAGAGAAGTTACCCTCTATGTACATGGTACGTGCTCCTACAAAAACAAAAAACCTTTCTTGTTCCCATCCTACAGTAATTCTTTTTTTTTTTTTTAAAACATGCCCAATTATGCAGCAAATATTTCCAAAACAAAGAATCTGACCTACAAGTTTAGGATTCAGAAGCTAGTGGTTGGGATCTCTAATCTCAACTCATCAAGGGATATGAAATGGTAGAGACAGAAGCATCCTTATCTTCTTATAGGCTTCAATCACTGGTACAACAGATTAGGGGAAACTTAATGAGGACTGGGAACTTTGACTTGCAAAATTCAAATCGCTTTTTCAGTGCCATCACTTCAGAATCATGCTGTTTTGTCTCCCACATACCCACCCCAAAGTTCACAGTAATCATTTACATTAACTCCCCATACCTACTTCCAAACTGGTATTCGTGAAAATTCATGCTAAAAAAAAAAAAATCATACAAAATCAGTCCTGATTTTCAAACCCTTATATGCCATATACCTAAGTAATCTATTCCCACATCTGCTGTTGATTTGATCCATACTTTAATAGGCAGTTTAATAAAACATTTCCCATACTAAATAATTTTTCTAATTTTAAGATCCTTCTGAACCACTTCCTTCCCTATAAAAAATGTTTGCCTTGCAGTTTCAAATTATTTTCAGCAAGCTAGCCATCTCAAAGCAGCCTGCAGAAAACATGTATTGACAAAAAAAGTATCATCTTAAAAAACATTATCTTTTTTTTTTTAACTAAATAGCTTAGAAGGTAAAGTAACAATTTTCTATGTAAGAACAGGAAAATGTTTTGATAAAGCTCTTTTGAATGTATACTGTTCCACAATGTAATTATTTATACAGCCCGCTTTCCATTCAGAAAACACAATACTCAAAAATAAACTCTGCAGGACTAATCATTCCTAAAAACCCAAACTTTCTCTCCATTCCAGGCGAATTTACATTAGCACAATATTGTTTTAATGGGAACGCTCATTCCAATCACTTTCAATAATAACCATAAGCAAATTATTTAATGTAAAACACTACAATTTGCTTCTCTTTAAGTACATACACGTGTACAAGCAGATTTCTGATGGGGCAAATACATTTTCAATTCACTACAAGTCTCCTCCCAAACCCCTTAATTAAAAAAACCTTCTACTAACAGAATAAAAAACAATGGCACTATTTCCATGTTCCATTTGTCACTGATCGTAAAAAATTCTCCTCTATACACCCTCCAAATCTCATACACACCCCACACACAATACTCTGTACACTCCTAAATTGTCCACCCAACTTGTCAGCACCAAACAATTTGTTTTATTTTCTGCCTCCCAACCCATGGAATGAATCCGATTCGCTGTATTTATGGATTTAATGAGATTAACGAGACTTGGAAGGGGGAAGAGGGGGAGAAAATCTTCTCTCATTTTTCAAGAAAAAGTGAAAAATGCACACACACAAAACAACGGGCAAAATGATGGAGAGTATTTAGTGAAACGCGGGGTATATATAAACCCATGGCCAGGTTTTGGTACAAACAGAAGTAACCCCACCTTCACAAGGGCTGTGTGTAGGTTTCACATTTTTCATCTGCAGTTATTATTGTCAGTCCAACCCTTGGATGCACAGCTAGCACTGAGGTGGGGGGAGAGGGGGTACATTTCAAAGGAGGCGCTGCCTGGAAAAGGCATTTGGTTTTGGAGTCCCTCTGTTTTCTAATTTTCAAAGGAATCAATTGAATCCAGATTCAGGCAGCTACAATCTGGGCTGCCCAGTCTTTGACAAGCACACACACCCCATTCCCCAGTCATATGCAAGGGGAAATGGGAAAGCAATTAGCCCTCCCCATTTCAAAATCAGGCTGGGAAGAATCCAATGTGATTATTGCCTACAGGGAAGATGGGGGTGGGGGGATATTTTACTGTCAAACAAGAAATCTGCCAGACAAAAGGCTGAAATATTTGCAAAAAACAAAAACAAAAAACCACCTTTGGGAGAGCCAGATCCCCTCTAACAATAATGGGGTCACCGATCACAGGGAGGGAAGAGAAAACAAGGAAGGGGGCAGGGAGAGGAAAGGGGAATGAAAAGAGGAATATGGGTAGAGTGGAGGGGAAGAGAAGGAAGGAAGAGGGGAGTGAAGAGAGGAGAGAGGAAAGGGAGAAGGAAGAAGAGAATAAACAGAAATAAGGGGAGAGGGAAAGGGGAAGAAGAGGGGAATGAAAAGAGGAATGAGGGAAAGGGAAAGGAAGAGGGAGGGTGGGAGAAGAGGGGAATGAAGAGATGCCAGAGGGAAGGCTCAGGGAAGAGGGGATGGGGAGGGAAGAGAGGAATGCAGGGAGAAGGAAAGGAGGGGGACGAGGGGAAGGAAAGGAGGGCTGGGGGGGGAGAGGCGGGGAAGAGGCAAAGGAGGGGTGGGGACATGGGGGAGGCAGGGAGAAGGAGGAAGGTGCACCAGGGAGCTAGGAGGGATGGGGGGGGGG
>NC_048305.1:105494934-105557951 GCF_013100865.1 Trachemys scripta elegans | reverse complement strand
GGGGAAAGGGGGCCTGAAAGGGGAGAGGATGCAGGGAGAGACCCATGGGGGGGGGCAGAAGGGGGGCAGGGGAGTGGGAAGAAAGGGGGTGGGGAAGGGGCACCGAAAACAGGAGAGGAGGCAGGGGGAGATCCTGGGGGGGGCAGGCGATACTGGGGGAGTGGGGAGACAGAGGCAGGGGGGAGCAGGGTGGGGGAAAGCTGATTCCTGGGGGGCCAGAGAAGTGGTGAGGAAAGGGGACTCCAAGGGGGAGAGAGGTAGGGGAAGACCCTGGTGAGAGGCAGGCGAGGTGAGGGGGGCAGGGCAGGTGAGACCCAGGGGATCAGAGGGGGGCAGGGGAGTGGGGAGGCTGGGAAAAGGGGCCTGAAAGGGGAGAGGATGCAGGGAGAGACTCATAGGGGGAGACCCTGGGGGGGGGGGGGGGGGAGGGAAGAGGGAGGGGGGGGGGGACTGAAAACAGGAGAGGAGGCAGGGGGAGACCCTGAGGTGGTAGGGGGGGCCGGGGCTGAGGCAGGGGAGACCCGTGAGTGGGGCATAAGACCCCCCACTAGCAGCTCATGGGGGCTAATGTAGTATAGGGTGGTACTGTGGGAAATGAAATCCCTGGGATGTATTAATCTGTTCTAGGTGCAGCGCTGTCTCCTTACCCCAAGGAGACAGCGCCACAGGACAGTATGGCGAAATAGCTTCAAAAGGAAAGGGGTGTCTCTCCACTCCCACCCAAGCCAAATCCTCATCAGCCCCCACAATAAATCCGTCCCACACCCCACCCACGGGCTGATTTGCTTCATAGTTTGCGGGTGTCCCTTGCTCACCCAACTTTATCAATAGTCTGTTATTTCATTACCATTTGGTTGTTACAGCATGTTGCGGAGGGGGGTGGGGGGGTTGAGAAGATACTAGGCTCCCCAGCCCAGTCCAGGGACCCAGCTTCTCGCGGGCAGAAGTTGAGGAAGGTGCTTAATTTGGGTCAGAGTCGGGTTGATTCCCCATGAAACCCCCATCGGGCATTAAAGAGGCTCAGACCCTGTGGAGCTAGACCCAGTACTGCTCCCATCCACACAGAGAGAAACTCCACTGAAATCTGGAGAGCAGAATTTGGCCGTAGACAGAAATCAGTTTTAAAAAGCCAATAGTAAAACTGCTCACCCCTGACCAGAGCAGAGCACCCCCGGGGCAAGAGGAAATTCAGCCTCTATGGCCCGCTCAGTCTTTGGCCTCTCTGCTGACATGGCCAGTAAATGCTAACTGTGATGGTGAATCGTGTTTTGTTTTGCTTTTTAACTCGGGATATATACCGAGGTCTTTTCTCTCTACTGCAGTTTGGACCATCCGGAAGTTAGGATTCCGATTTTTCTTTCACTTGCACTATTAGTGTAAATCGGGAATAACGCCACTCAAGTCAATATAGAGACACTGATGTAAAACCAGTGTAAAAAGAGAATCAAGTTCTAGAAAAAGAACTTCTTAGATCCTCCAAAGCAGGATTCTTCCCAGGGGTACATTCTCCATTGTCTTGTCCTGTCTAACATTTAATGATGATGCTCCACCAGTTACCTTGAAAGACTGCTCAGTAACCTAACAGATCTCCCAGCATTCAATTATATTTTAAATTTCTTCATTTAATCCTTGCACCAACTTAAATGATTCCCCTCTCTCTCTCTCCCTGAGGGGTTTACACCCTTTAAATGCCCTTCTTGCCCAGTGCGGATCCTGATGTACCATTCATTTGCAGCATGGAATCAGGCACATTGCTAATTCCCCAAATATTTTTCATAACCCCCAATGTGCCATGCTTGTATTACCACCCGCCTCCATCATCCCTTTGGTTTTCCAGATGATCTGCGTTGTGACCTCTACCTGCTGGAGGCATCAGGAAGGTGGTGGCATTTCATAGACGGCAGCAGCAGTAGCGAGTACTGGTTTGGCTTTATCAGTAATAGGGAGGCATCTAGAGAACTGGCCTTGAGGATTAACGTCACCATTGGTCACTGCCAGCTGGCCCTTTTTGGATATGTTGCCAGCCTTGGAGACAAAGTCCCCACCCACCGAGCTCTGAAGATTGGACTTGAGATCCGTAATAACCCTGTGGAGCTCTTAGACGCCAGGGATGACGCTATACAGGGTGGTCATGGTCATGGACACTTGGTGCTATGGACCTCCACTGCCTAAGCATTGTGTGTGTATGGGGGGGTGTTGCCTTCTTTCTGTAGGACGCCCCCCCCCCTTCTTGTACCAAACAATGGAACCAGTGCAGAACTCTTGTTCATGTTGGAGGGGCTTCGCCACAGAACATTTTTTAAAAGGGGCCCTCTAGATAAATAACTAATAGATTTGGGTGACTGTTGCCCCAGGTCTCTACAGCATCTTCACTATCTATGGTGATCACTCTGTTTAAAAGCTAAAACATTTTAAATGGTAATGTTAAGCTCTTTGGGATAGGAATCTTGTGCTCCTCTTTGTCCGTATAGCTCCTAGGACCTTTTTGGTGCTAAATAAATCAAAATTAACCAATCAATTAATTAATAGAAAATACCTAGTTTCAATTATACTTACAGAGAGCAGAAAGGGATTCTGAGCTCCACAAACCCAACGTCCTCTCTGAGGGCTTCTTGGCACCAGAAAAAGCCACCAGCAAAATATCACTTACTGATTCAAGCTCCTTCCTTCAAGCCTTTTGCTATAGAAGAGAGAGGAAGTGGGACTAGTGGTTAAAACAAAGAAGCCAGATCCAGAACTCCCAGCTTCATTGCTAACTTACTATCTACTGGGGCTTTAGGCAAGTGAAAGTCACTTACTTCCCATCATTGTGTCTTCGTTTTGTCTATGGATAAAACATAAATAATACCTACCCACCTCACCCAGGGTATTGAGAGACTCAGTTAACATTTCTAAAGTGCTTTGAGAATAACTAACAGATGACAGGGGCAATACAACCATTGATTATTGTCATAACCCTGGTAGACAACAGAACTCTGCCGGGTTTCCTAGTTTGCGGGCACGCCCCCAAGAGGAGTTCGCACTCTAAATCCACGACAACAAATGTATCAGACGTTGCGATCCTTTTCTACACCCGCCATTCTGGAATGATTGTTTGAGAGGAGCTGTCCCAGGCCCCTCCAGCGTTGTTAGTGACGTTAATTGACCAGATAGCCGTAAAGCAGATATGGAAGAGAGGGAGCGCGGCACCAAGTTATACTATCACAATACGTCCTGGAGTGGAGGTATTTATGGCTAGTGGGTTTATATTCTACAATAAAATAATATATGACAGGTCACCTAGGGATGACGCTCAAAGTGCTGTTTTGCTACCAAGCGTTAAAAGATTCATGTTTCACTTAATTCTGCTGCTCTCTGATTGTCAGATGCCATGTTGATGAGCCTGGTAGAAGAACCTATATAGAACAGAATAGACGTAAGGGTCTGGATATCTGGTGTTCAGGGGAGAGGGCTTCGCCTTTTGTCATGAAATTAAAGCTGCTCAGTTTAAAAAAAAATCGTTGCCACTTTACGTTTCAGCTCCCTCTTGTGGCAGAAGGGAAGAAAGCAATTATGAGGCGAATTTTAGAAGCTGCGTGCGAGGTGGACCCACCCTGATGCTAACTTAAACTTCTTTGCACACAGTTAGCCTCCCTTACGTCTACTTGCCTCTACTCACCACTGCGTAAGAGTTTAAAACGGGTTCCCAGCCTGGGGATCACTGCTTTTCTGGTTCTTCGCCTGTGAATTAAAGCAAATTAACTAAGGTCTTGTCTACACTGAGACTTCAGCTCCCAGTGTAGCGGCAATGGGACAAACCCCTTGTGTCAACACAAGTGATCACAGCACATCGCCGTTTGCACTGGTTCATTGCAGCCCCATCCAGCTGCAGTACAAGCGGCCGCGTGTTGGAGAATTAGAATATTAACTCCCATGACCCATCCAAGTGCCTAAGACTCATCCGTCCTGCAAGTCTAGGTTCCTCTACTACCCTCCTCACCACTGCAGGCAAAGAGAACTCGCTAAGTGAAGTCCCAGATGGAGATATTTCACCTTGGAATGCACCAGGTCTTGTGCCGTTATCACGAGTCCTCTGGTTGACACATACGGCCAACAATTCCAATCCGAATCTCGGGAAATCTCAATTCCCTGCACCCACGTCAGGACACGACCCAGCCCATCTTGTTCAAGTTCCCAGTTTCTGAAATGTGTCCTCAGTTTCCCTTACAGAGCTCTCCTTGAATCCAGTAACTCTCCTCCGCCTCAAACTCCCTGCACGCTAGACAGGGAGTCACCTAAGCTAGCCAATGGGCGATGCCGATGAGTGGGGTGCCTCCCACCCCTCTCCCGCACAGAGGCGCCTAAGTCAGCGTAGTGATCCGCGAACGGGAACCTGCAGCCTGGGGCCAAGCAGCGTAGACACCCGAACGGTTTGCTGAGGGAACGCATTACGGGTCTGACTCGCTCCGCACACAGCTGGGGGAGGACGAGCCAGCTGTGCCCACCTGCTGACTTTTAGCCCAGTGGTTAGAGCAGTCACCTGGGACAGGGGAAACGCAGGTTCAATTCCCCCCTCTCCAGAGGGGGGAGAGAGGATTTGCAAAGGGGTCTCCAGCTGTCAGGAGTCTGCTCGAACCCCTGGACTACAGCAAAAAGAACAGGAGTACTTGTGGCACCTTAGAGACTAACAAATTTATTAGAGCATAAGCTTTCGTGGACTACAGCCCACTTCTTCGGATGCAGAGTCATTCTCTCTTACGCATGCTGTCACCAAATGACTATCCCACACTGGAAAAATACTCAGTCATTAGGCCAGAGCAAGAGAACAGGAGTGACTGTGGTCAGGACACCTAGCTGGGTAGGAGATGGGAGACCCCAGGTCCACTCCCCTGCTCCAGCCACTCATTATTTATCTAGAGTGCAGCAGCTTCGAGAGGAGAGATTGAGGCAGCCCCACTCAGAGTATCCCATAGCCCAGTGGTTAGTGCACTTTCCTGAGAGGTGTCAGATCCCTGTTTAAATTCTTTCTCCCCTTCTGGCAGAGAGGGGGAATTGAACCTGCATTGCCCATGTCCCAGGTGACTGCTCTAACCACTGGGCTAAGAGTCAGAAGGTGGCCAGTGCCTCGTCCTCTGGCTGGATTTTGGATGGGACCCAAGCCAGTGAGCATGCCAAACGGAGTGGGCCCAACCCACAACTCAGGCAGCCAAATGCCCGTCTTTCCCTGGTTTGTGAATCGCGCTGGGGCTTCGTCCAGAGAGAGGCATCTGGACCCGAGAGGGTTGCATACACCCAACATAAGCACCGAGGGAACTTTTACTCTGAGAAACGTAGGCACTGAGGGAGTTTAGACACCTCGGGGGGTTGAAAGGAGTTTTGTGGATACCGGTAGAGAGAAACTTGGGACTGAGGTGCCTAAACCTGAGAATAAGGCGCCTAAATACCTTTGTGGGTCTCACCCATTCAGAGTAGAAATAGGGCACAAAATCTTAACAGTGAGGGTAATTGACCGCTGCCTGGAACAGCTTACTCTGGGTGGTGCCAAATTCTGCCTTGCTTCAAGACTTTAAATCAAGATCAAGTGTCTCACTCTAAAAAAAATCGGCTCTTGCTCACCCAGATGTTATGGGGTTGATAGAGGGCCCCGGGTGAAATTCACCGGCCTGCGTTATTCAGGTCTGACGAGATTAACACAATCTCCCTCCTGGTCACTAAAAAATAAACAGGCAAACAAATCAACGAAGCCGGGAGAGATGAAGGCCAACATTCTAAACAGCAGCCTCTGATTTTTCACGCCCACCTGGGGATCCCTTCGGCCAGACTTAGGGAGGCTGAACACCGGCAGCTCTCGCGGATTTCAGCTCGAGGCGAGGGGACGCGGGATGTTGGAAAGTCAAGCCCAGCTGTTTCAAACCGGCCCAGGTGTGTCCCCTGGGGATGGCAGCACCCGTAACCAGCGATCATGTTAGATCAAGCCATTAGACCCAGGGTCCTGACTGCCACGCTCCCTGCCCCAACCAGCAGAACACCTCAGTTCTCTCACTTTCAACACGTGTTGAACGCCAGGATTGGACAGAAACTAAGCTGGTTCTGATCACAACAGATCTGCCTCTTCCCTGGCTAACCTCGCTCACTCTGGCATTCCAGACACTGACTAGAGGTTTACAACCGTTCGAGTTTTGCCCTAACTTTCTCCTATTTAAATGATCTAATCATTCCGTCTAGCTATTTCTAATTTGTCCCTTTGTCACAGATAATGCAGAGTGGCAAAGCACTGAATAGGCCATGCATACAGATCATTTGTTTTGCCCTTGGAGGTGATCTCTTCAGAACAGGGTTTAGGCACACACATATGGGTGTGGAATGGATGCGGGTTTTGCATCACGGCTTCCCTTGCTGGCTCAGCAGAAGGCTTACAATACAGCACCCTTTGTTCGGCACCAAATTTGCTTTAAAACAAATGTAAAGAAAAGGAAAAAAAATAGGACTAAATAGACCCAAAGCTCCTTGTCATGAGTGGTCCAGATTTGGTTCTGAGCTCAAAATCAGGCCCCGTATGTCTGAGCCAGGAGTGTCGAGTTTTGCTGCTGGCTGGTGAGATTTTTCTGTCCCAGGGTGCCATGGTACTGGACTGGCTTTGTTTGCTCAGACTGTGCTCCTTTCAACCTTCGGATAAAGATAACAGAAGCAAATTGTTCTCTCTGTGCCATCCTTTAATTCAGTGTTTCTCAAATGCGGCTACCAGGGTCTTTTCTTGCTGCCACAGCCTGTGATGGGCGGGGGGGGGGGGGGGGGGGGAAGGAGAGGCCCCTCCCTGTTGCTCCTGGATGCATCGCCTTGGTGTTGGTTGCTGGGGCCGCCAGCAGTGGTTGGGCCCTGCTCCCCCTGTGGAGACACCCCGGGGCACAACGCTGGAGGACCAGGCAGTCAGTGAGTTCCCCACCTTCCCAGGGTTCAGGCTTTAGACTTCAGCCCAGGGCAGAGGGGCAGCAGGCTCTGGCCACAGGGCTTCGGGCTCCAGCCCCTCCCCCCCCACTGCCTCCTCCTAACCTCCCCCATTGCCCCAGCCCCTGCTGCCTCCCCCAGCCCCTCCATCCAGGACTTAATTTGTCCCCAGGCTTGCCAGGGCTGAGTCAGTCTGCTGTGAAAAGCAATACTTGGATGCTTGTTAATATCACTTTTCACAACAGACTTACTAGCTGGCACTAAATACATTACAGTGATTTGGCCGTGTCTAGGCGCATATTTATTTGTTTTTCCTAAAGCTAATTAAGTATTTTAGGGAAAAGTGTGAGCACAGCCACCAGCAAGAGTTGGTGGCCGCACTCTGAGGCCACCAAAACAGTTGTCCTGAGAACCCCTGCTTTAATTGCTGGCTGATGAAGGTAGAAGCCAAAGAACAGCGTACCATCACAGTGCAGAGAAACAGCTGTTTTGGGCTGGATCCCAATGGCTAGAACACAGCAGAAGAAAGAAAACCTACATACAAAACAGCAGGAAGGTTGAGCCAGAAACCCACAAAAGCAAGACCCAGCACCCTTAGCTCGGATCTCTGGGGCCTCGGCAGCCTAGCACACATTCATGAGAGACAGGGTCCCCCGCCCCCTACGGGAGTTGGCTCTGCCCGGGCAGATTGCCAGACTGTGGCTGGAAGCGATAGTCAGATCACGCCAACAGCTGACTTTCCAACATTGTTATTTTAGATTTGTATTCCAGCAGCTCCTAGAGATGCGAGCAAGACTGCCCCATCGTGCAGGGCCCTGCAGAGAAACAGCGAGAGACAGTCCCTGCCCCGAAGAATTCACAATCTACATGGACAAGAGGAGAGACAAAGCGTGTGAGAAAAACCAGCAATGGCTCCATTTCACAGATGGGACACTGAGGCGCAGGCAGATGCAGTGACTCAACCTGGGTCACGCAGCGATTCCGGGGCAGCGCTGGGAACAGAACCCCGATCTCCCGAGCCCCACGGCAACGCCGTCACCGTAAAACCAACCTGCTATAAGCCTAAATAGCTTCAGCTCCATTAGGGCTCCATCCGCTCACCACAGCACTGCCCCCCCTGCCAGGTCCCCCGTGCTGTGCTCTCTCTAATGCCCCTTCCCTATCTCTGTCCCATAGCAGCATGCCCCCTTACGACGACACTGCTGCGTTCTATGGCAATCCCCCGAGGCCCCTGTGGTAACACCACAGCAAACCATGGCCGTAGCAGACCGGAGTACTTCTCTTTACTGGTGTCATTGGCAGCCCCCAGCAGGAGAGGGCACAGCTGTCAGAACACAGGGGAGGGGACACTAGGGGACAGTCCAGGCTGAATTGCAGGTGGAAAGGTGGAAGGCAGAAACCTGAGCGAGCTACATCCCCAGGTCGTACTCCCATCCCTGCCAGGCTCTCCTCCGTAGGATCCTATAGCAGGGTTGCTGTTTATTGAGCGCCCCCACATGGCCAGTGGTGCCTCTGCAGTGCCTTTGCTCTGTTCCCCCACGGGGTCCCTCAGGAACTCCCCACAGCCTCTCTCGGGACTGCCACCGCCCGCCCGCTGGGGCCACCTTAACAGCCAGCAGCCTGTCAAAATGGTCCTCAGTGTCCCCGCAATAACGTGCATTACGGCCCCACAAAATTTCATCCCCGTCTCTGGCTCTTCTGCCGCCCGCGCAGTTCTTGCTCGGCCCCACCCTGTTCTTCACGGAGCCACCGATCCTGTCCTTCCTGGCGGGAGCTCAGCCTTCCAGCTCTGGCTTCCTTCTCCCTGTTGGCTTGCTCCATGTTCTGAGGGAGAGGGCAGCATATATACAGCCCTCTCTCAGACAGCTTTGCCCTGATTGGTGGGAAAGAGGGGAGCTCCGCCCCACTCTACGCTACAGAGCTCCTGGTCCCGGGCCCTTAAAGGGACAGTGTCCTGTTTTTCCCATCCACTACTAGTTCCCCAGGACCACTTCCTCTCTGCTTGTTTCAAGGCCATTTCCAGGGCCTTTATTTATTCCAGCGTCCCTGGTCTTCTGGCTCCCTCTAGTCTTAAAGGGTCAGTATACCTCGCTACAGATCCTTTTCCTTTTCCTGCCACGTAGTATGTCCTGTAAACATGGCTCTATCTACCAGACTGGCTCATTAGCTATGGGTTTGTACTCAACACTGGGAGGCAAATATAAAATGTACCATAATCATTAAACATACCAGCATGATTCGTTCCTCAAGGCAGCAGTGGATTTATACTAGGAATTAACTTGGCCCATCCTGTTCAGATCCTCCCAGTGAACTGGACATGGCCACGTTTCCCTGACGTCAGCACCATTCAGTTCAGTGCCTGTCAATTCCCCCACATCGCTTCCCCAAGCAACCTCCACGCTGACCTGCCAGGACCGGAGGGGGCTAATGCAGCCTCTACACTCCCTTGGCTTCTCCTGGGCTTCTGGGCAGCAGATACTGCTGATCGCCTCTGATTAGCCATGGTGCTGCTGACGGTCGGTGCTGGACTCAGGCTGCAAACCTGCTCGGCCGGGCCAAAGCAAGCACTCCAGAGGTGAAAGATCAGGGCGGACGTCATCAACCCCCTCCAGATGGATTGTAACAGATAGGAAAGGAGCTGGTGCTGATTCCAGGTCTCCTGCTGCGTTAGATGGAGGGGCGGGAACAGGCTACGTTTGTGTAACTGAATTAGAGACGGAAGGAAAAGAGAGGTTTAGGGGACACAATTTACCAGGCAAGGGGCAAGTTAGTGAATTGATTTAAAGACTCTTCCCACCCTGCCCCTTTAACTCCCGGACTCAGAGAAACTACAGATGAAGGAGGCCCCCTCTAGTGGTCATCCCATCTCCCCCCAGGGCCGGTGCAGGATTGTGTCCTACAGTCAGGGGCGGCTCTGTGTATTTTGCCGCCCCAAGCACGGCAGTCAGGCAGCCTTCGGTGGCATGCCTGTGGGAGGTCCGCCGGTCCCGCGCCTTTGGCGTACCCGCCCCCAAATTGCTGCCGAAACCACGGGACCGGCAGACCTCCCGCAGGCATGCCGCCGAAGGCAGCCTCACTGCTGCCCTCACAGCGACCGGCAGGCCGCCCCCCACGGCTTGCCGCCCCAGCCACGCGCTTGATGCGCTGGTGCCTGGAGCCGCCCCTGCCTACAGTACATTCTCCAAGGCACTGCCCAGTTTGGTTTAAATGTCCCCTGCTATGCATCTCCCAGCCCTTCGCCAGAAGACTGCTCCACAGCCTATGGCCAGACATTTATGCTGTGTTCTCTCTTTCGTCTCCCCTCTCCTGCTGTAGGCAGGAAGGGTTTGGGAGAGGCACTCGCTGACAGCCTACTCCAGAGAAGTGCTGTGGAGAACTCTCCCAGATGGACTTTATTTCTGGAGCCAGGGCCTGGCTTTGAAGAACACGGTTGGGGGACCCTGGGCCTAGCAAGGCTGGGTGGGCAGGGAGGCAGGAGACAGAAGAGGGTGCCGTAGGGAGACAGAACGTGTTTCAGCGCCATGCCCGCTGCTTGGGAAGGCAGGAGAGCTGCATGGTGCAGCCCCACGCAGATCTGGGGGAATTGGTTCTTCCCTTGGGGATGTCATTGCATTTTATCTCTAGCCAATGAAGGATCGCCCCAGCTCACCTGCTCTGTTACATCCCCGCCGCCTGGGAGTCTGAGTCACGCTGGCACCACGGAATGAAGCCGTCTGCAGGGAAGATGCATTTTATCCCCCCCGGTGTCGTCATTACACCAGTGGGCATAAAACGCTTCCCCTCCCATTCAGCAGTGCAGCCTCTCAGCCTCCTCCTCAATGAAATGGCTTCAAAGCAGCCTCGGCCGGCAGCTCTCCAGCTCCTGTCGCCGGTGAATGGGGGAGCAGGGCCCATTGCTCACCCAGCCTGTCGACATTAGTACTTGCCGTTCCCCAGTCCCCTGCGGGAACCGTCCTGGGCCCTCGCCGGGTGAGCCACACGGAGGGCGGGGGAAGGCTGGGATATCAAGGACTGTGGCTGCAGATTGTCTAGGAAGCAAGATCATATCCACGGTCATTGGCAGGGGAGAAACTTCTCCGAGCCAACAGCCTGGCAACCCCCTCGCATACCGAGACCGCGACAGGTGGTAGCAGAACCCGTCCAGGGACACAGATTTGGGGCCTATGAAGCAAGGGACCAACACTTCCCTTCACCTTAGCGACACGATGCCATTTGCTCTCCCTATCTGCTACTGCAAGAGTCCCCTTCCTCTCCCATTGGTCCCACCACGTCACCCCCTTCTTGAATCCCACCAGCGCCTGCTCCGTGGTGGCGAGCTCTGCCCTCCCCTCTATCTCTGCCTAACCCATGCTCCTCCCCCTCCCCTCTCCTCACTGCTTCCTTTGTCCCAAAATCTGTCTCAGCTGCATCCTACATCCCAGGCATCCATCACCCCACCTGGCTCCTTGCATACCCCTTCCCAAACCCCACGGAGCCTGCGGGGCTGATAATGGCTGCTTGGGCAATGCCCTGAACCTGGAGTCACAAGAGCTAGGCCCAGTTGCTGGCTCTGCCACAGACTCCTGGGTGACCATGCCCAAGTCATTTAATCTCTTTGGGCCTCAGCTACCCAATCTTCTGCTCATCTGTTGTCTCCTTCTCTCCTACCTTTGGTCTGGTCTGTTTAGACTGTAAGCTCTTTGGGGGAGGGGCTGTCTCTCACTGTGTGCGCGTAGTGCCCGTCCGGGATCTCAGCAGGGGGCACTACTGGAAAACCCGTAAATAAAATAACAATCTTCTGATTTATGAGGTCTGTGCCCACTTGCACCCCTGGACCAGCCCAGCAGGACAGGGACCGCTCCGCCAGCCGATGACTGCCCGTTGCACCGTGTGCTTGGGCCAGCCCGACGCGCCCCCCGTGCCGTGGGGAGGGAGCAGGTCATGTGGGCTTCAACGCCACCCATCTTCAATTACCACTCAAAGCAAGGCCAATCAGCAGGGGCAGGGGCCCAAGATCAGAGGGGTCAGGAAGGGCCATTGCTACCAGCTCTGCTTTCGGGCTCAAACCCATCTCCAAGGTGACACAGCCCTGGGATGAGCGGTCATCCCAGGGCCTGTTCTAGTTCTCCTGGCTGGACTCACAGCCCGTCCCGCATCAGGAAGAGAGGAAGTGAGATGGATTTAGAAAGTCTCTCCAGGCATCTCATGCACGGCATACTCCCTGCAAGCTGCATGCCTGTTCCCCCGCAGCCCTACCCCCCCGCTCAGAGAAACATCCGCAGCCCGTCCCAAGGGCACCAGCCGGCTCTGTGCTCCGGCCCCATGGCCAGGTGTCACTGCGGGCGCTAAGCTCCTCATAAATCTGCTCTTAATGAACGGGCTGCGCCAATGACACGGGCTCCGTGGTCAGCAGCGGGCACGGCTGGCTCGGCCTCCTTCTGCGGTGCGCCAGCTGGAACAGAGCCAAGCGAGGGGAGTCGGGTTTTTAGGAATGGCTGAGGACCCAGTCCCACGCTGGAAACCCAGAGCCACCACAACTGCTGGATCCGTGACAACTCTGTCCCTCCACACAAACAAGAGAGAGAAGCAATTGGCTCTGTTTTGCGCCACAGAGATCGTCCTTCAGGCAGCTCTGCCTGCCACTAACTCTGGCCATTGTCCTGTCGCTGATTGCACCGGCAGGAAGGCGAAGAGGATACTGCACGGTACTGGCTTGCTAACGCTTTGGCTGTCCACCGGCTCCGCCGCCCCACGAACTGCCTCCAACAGCAAAGGGAACACGCAGGAGAGCGGCGAGGGACTGAGAACGGAGCCCAGGCTGGAGACGCGGAATTCTTTCAGAGATTTCCTTCCAATGTTTGCGGCTTGCAATGCCAGTACAAGGGGATTAAATACCCAATTTGCTGCTGAATGCGGAGAGACCTGGGCCCCACACAGGCTCACAGCTGCCAGCAGAACACAGCTGGAGGCAGGCCCGGGATTGGAGCCCTGTCCCCGCTTCCCCCACAGGCCCGGCTGTTCTCATCCTCTGCCCGTTACAGGGAGGAGCCCAGGAAGGAAACAGGGGCTCAGGATCCTAGCTGATCTGAACGGACAGGCCAAGGCGAGGGACAGCTCAGCCGGAGGACGCTCCCCATTTTCACTCAGCCCCGTAGAGCTGTTGCCCATTGGGGAGCCCGGGGTCAGGTCCTCCCTGCAGTAACACGCAGGCCCCAGGCACAGGGGTCTCAGAGCCCAGGCTCCAGCCCAAGCCGGAACATCTACACTGCAATTGCAGAGCCCTGCAGGCCGCTGACCGGAGCCAAGCCCAGCCATGCCGCGGAGCTTTCATCGCAGTGTAGACATACCCCGCCAGCCCTGCCCTTGAGCACGCCCCCTTGTGGCACCCAGCGGCCCTGCAGGCCGGCTCCCCCCTTGAACTCCCTCTTGCCGCCTTGCAAAGCTTGCCTGCCAGACCAAACCCTTCAATCAAGATCCCCCCCTCTGTGGGGCTCATTTATTAACCCCTGGGCAGGGTGCAAACTCCAGCCCACCCTTCTTCTGGGAGCCTGGCTGCCAATCCCAACAGGCCTCCGGCCTCTCCTAAGGTCCAGAGACCGACCCACAGCCTCCCCCTGGGCCTGGGGAATAACCCGAGCAGCATTATCCCCCGTGTATTCGAGAGCTGCCTGGTATTCTCCTGGGGCCTGTCTGCTCAGGGAGCTCCCCTCCGTGTGGGTTTCTTCAGCTGAGCTCTGGCAGCCCTTCCTCAGGCCCGGCTGCTCGTTAATCAATTGGATTCCAAGCGGCCATTCTCCCATCACCGGTAGACTGGGCCCTGGCTCCCCTGAAAGGGGCCAGCCAGCCCATGACAGAGCTCTTTGCCCCACTAAGCCACCATCAAGTTAGGTCCTCCCAGGACAGACGCTTTTCCCCTGGTCCTGGAACAACAGCCCGGTCCCCCTCCAGAGCGAGACTCGCGTGCCCAGGAGGCAGAGCCGTCTCAGCCAGGATGGGTTGGGCCGGCCACAAAGCCTCGTCAACCCGCCTGCCCACAACAAAGCCAGCTGGTCCCTGCAGACTGGGCGGGGAGAGAGCTGAGCAGATCGCCCTGGGTTCTCCCCTCTCCACCCAGACACGTCAGCCACCCCGCTCCTTGGCACCATGCTGAGACAGCGAGGCCAGAAGGGAGAGCCCCTCATGTGTACCACTACCCACCCTGCTCTCTGCAGCACAGTGCCCCCGAACTACCGCCGTGCTGGGGCCAGCGCTGAGTCTGGGGAGAGGGGTGCCCCTTAAACCCCTTAAATGCCCCCTAGCTTTTCCTTGGCAGCCTCAGGTACTGCCCCGCCCCAGCCCTCCTTGAGCTGTGAGATCAAAGGTAGGAGGGCTGGAATTAGTTCGCTTTGGCCTTGTAGGTCCCTTATACATGAGCTGCATGAAGCGCTCCTGGGCTTGCGTTCTGGGCCCTAAATCCTGATGTCCCTGCTCTATTCCGCACCCCGCTCCGCCAGCTGTTCCCTGCCATATCTTGAGGTCAGGTACCAAGGAGACCTGCCTGGCTGGCTACGGCAGCTGCCGGGGCTGGGTTGAAAAGATGAAACGTGTCTGGACGTTGTTGCTTTGCTCACAAAGCAGCGAGACGCCTGCGGCCCTGCGTTCCTGGGGGGTTGTTACTGCCGGCTGCCAGGGGGACTCCAGAGGCTTGGAGGGCAAGAGAAGGCCCTGCCCAGAGCAACCTGCTAAACACAGACGACGGTGACAGCAAGAAACCCAAGGGCAGAACAACTCATCTGGGGCAGCGCTGCCAGCTAGTCAGCGGCCTTCACGTGAGCCCTGCGACCGCCCACCTGCCGCTGTCTGAGAGCTAGAAACAAGGCCCTTTGGGGCAATCTCTGGGTTGCTGACACTACAAGGAAAAGTTGCCATGTGTTTGGTTACAAACTAGAGCTGCTCATTGCAATTTAAAATAAAAGTGGAGGAAACGTTTCGGTCAGCCTTGAGTTCTGTTACTGGCATTCAGTCAGCGTTCTGACCGAACTGTGTTCCTGTAAAGGGAGTGCTCTCAGGTAGTTTTGGCCAGGTCTACACTACAGACCTATGGCGGTATTACTACGTCGCTTGAGGATGTGAAAAATTCACACCCCTGAGTGACATAGTTATACCACCCTTAACCATCGTGTTAGTGTTATGTCAGCAGGAGAGCGTCTCCCATCAATGTTGCTACCGCCTCTCGGGGAGGTGAACAATCTACTCCGACAGGAGAGCTCTCTCCCATCGGCATAGGAGTGTCTTCACTTAAGTGGTACAGCGGCACAGCTGCATTGGTGCCGACGCAGCGGTTAAGTGTAGACCTGCCCTTACTGTAGCAACTTGCATAGAACTTGGAGGGAGGAGCACGTGTTGCAGGAGGGAAGAGTTTGGAGAAGCCATCAGGAAGTCGGTCTGTGTGCACGTGGCTTGAATGGCAGCTGCAGCACTTCTGTAGATAGTTTTCTGAAAAAGAGCCAGCTTAGTTTGACAAGCATGGACTCACCCTGTTCCCCAGAATACAGAACATGAAACAATTAGGACCAAAAAAATCTAGGTGTCAAAATTAGCAAAAAGCTTTTCTCAGACTGCACGGAGCAGAAGATTTCACAATAGCTTGAAGATGTACGTTTCAATGGGTACATTTTTTAAACACTGATTTTCCCCTTTAATGGTTACAATCCAAACACAAGAGCTGGGGACTAGTGCAGGAAGTGAAAGTGACTGGCCTTGTTCTGCCTCCTCAAGCAGAACGAGGAACAACAAGTAAATAGGAGAAACGGGGGGAAATCACTCCCGATCCAGTGTGACGGAGAGAAGTGGACTGGCCAGTAACTGCTCCAGAGTTTGGGGGTGTTCACAGCTGGAGGCAAAGGTCATTAACCAGATCTGTTCTAGTTCTGATCGTTCCCACACTTCAGCAGGGGTGGAGGGCAGGTGTTTGGATCTGGGATCCAGAGACAGGCCCCTCTGCGTTTCAGGCACTGGGAATGGTGCTTTGCAAGCCCGTGAAAGAAACGATCCCTGCACCAAGACGCTGTCACTGGGAAATTTAGCAGCAGAACTGTACTGGTCTAATTATAGTGCTACAGTTATCCTGGGAAAACGCCCCGTACGGACGCTCTGGTTCTGAAATAATTCTACTGCTATAATTACACCTGACAGTTTAGCACAGCTGGTAAATTCCCTCTGTAGACTCATAGACTAAAGTCAGACGGGACCATCATGATCATCTAATCTGACCTCCTGCACATCACAGGCCACAGAACCTCACCCGCCCACTCCTGTAATAGACCCCTAACCTCTGGCTGAGCTACTGATGTCCTTAAATCATGGTTTAAAAACTTCAAGTTACAGAGAATCCACCATTTACTCCAGTTCAAATCAGCAAGTGACCCATGCCCCAGGCTGCAGAGGAAGTTGAACCCCCCACCTCCCAGGGTCTCTGCCAATCTGACCCAGAGGAAAATTCCTTCCAGACCCCAAACATGGTGATCAGTTAGACCCTGAGCATGTGGGCAAAACCCACCAGCCAGACACCTGAGAAAGAATTCTCTGTAGTAACTCAGAGCCCTCCTCATCACCGGCTGTTAGAGATAATTGCTGCTAGCGGTCGCAGATCGGTGACCTGCCATTGCAGGCAGTCCCATCATCCCATCCCCGCCGTAAACGTATCCAGCTCAGGCTTGAAGCCAGTTAGGTTTTTTGCCCCCACTACTCCCCTTGGAAGGCTGTTCTGGCACTTCACTCCTCTGATGGTTAGAAACCTTCGTCTCATTTCAACCCTAAACTTCTTGATGGCCAGTTTATGTCCCTGTGGACAAGACCTGAGACAAATGTGAGGCACAGGACAGAACCTGTCTCAGAGGTACCATGGAGGAAGTCGGTCTTACAAAGGGGTCTATAGGTGTTACCAGCTCTGCCCATTACTTTGGGGTACGCTGATTTATTAGGGTTCTCTTTGGGGGTGGGGGTCTGTACTTCTATCAATGTACTGCTTGTGTCACTTGTGTTCTCACACGGGCTCTGCTTCTCCCTGCTGCAAGTTCCCTGTCAATGGAGCTGTCCTGCAGGACCTAGGTTCCCCGGGGCTGGGTTCCTCCCAGGGCCGGCTCTAGGCACCAGCCGACCAAGCACGTGCTTGGGGCAGCACCTCAGAAGGGGCGGCCAATGTTGGGATGGCGGGGGGGCGCTCAAGGTTTTGTTTTGTTTTGTTTTGTTTTGTTTCGGCCGGGCAGCGCAAGGGTGTTTTGGTGACACGGCGCTGGGGGTGGGGGGGGGGCTTCGGCGGCGCTGGAGGGGGTGGCGTGGCGTGGCGGAGTTTGGCCAGCCTGGCACGGCGCAGCATGGCACTCTGGGGGTTTGGCCAGCCCGGCACGGCGCTCTGGGGGGGGGGGGGTTTGGGCGGCCCAGCGCAGTGCGGCGCGGCGCTCCGGGGGTTTGGGCGGCCCATCCCAGCGCTCCGGGGGTTTGTCCAGCCTGGCAAGGCGCAACGCTCAAGGGGTTGGGCAGCAAGGCGCTTGGGGGGGTTGGGCGGCCCGGCGCGGCGCTGCGGGGGGGGCGGTGGGGCAGCCCGGCGCGGTGCGGGGGAGGGGGGGGGGGTCGGCGGCGCAGC
Organism: Trachemys scripta elegans; assembly: GCF_013100865.1. Taxonomy (NCBI): domain Eukaryota; kingdom Metazoa; phylum Chordata; order Testudines; family Emydidae; genus Trachemys; species Trachemys scripta. The sequence goes on along the minus strand of NC_048305.1, from coordinate 105,540,424 downwards.
ACGGGGGGAGATGGTGTTACGGCAGGGTGGCGCTCTTCTTTTTTGCCTGGGGTGGCAAAAAAGTTAGAGCCACCCTGGTTCCTCCAGCCCCAGAATCAGACGCACACACACATTAACAGAGCGTGTCTGAGCGGACCGAGTAAAACAGCACTCCCCAGCTGACCCCTTATATGCCCCAGGACTCAGCAGGCTGGGTCGAGCAGGACTTCCAAGCTGTCACCCTCCTATGCCCCAGGTTCAGCACGTCCCTATCCCCACTGTCACGTTACAATTGTTCTGGCAGTAACCCACTGGATGAGCAAACCCCACAGGATTTTTGGGCGCTTTAGGGATCTTTAGCTTAGGTACAAGAAGTGTTGCTGCAGAGAGTAAGAGAGAGAGAGAGAGAGAGAGGGAGGGAAGCAACCAGCTTAACCATGAAAGTTATTTATTGCCAGGTAATAACCATACAAGGGGAGCCAAACAAACAAAGCAGTGATAATATTCAATCTAGCTTACATTTGATTATAAAAGTCAGGTGTAGAAAACTAGAACTGATCACACAAGTCTGGGTCAGAAGGCTACACCGAGAGAGAGAGAGATAGAGCTGGGTTCTCACCACTCCCTGAAGCTTGTATCTATTGGGGGTCTCAGGTGATGGTGGTAGCGGAGGGTCCTGAATGCTGGAGACAGGCAGAGCCCCCAGCACAATCAGTCAGGAGAAGATGAAGGCCCAATGGAACTGATGCAGATTTTGGATCCAGGCATCAGAGCACTTGAGCATGGGCAGGGCCGGTTCCAGCGTTTTTGCCGCCCCAAACAGTAAAAAAAGTAAATAAATAAATAAAAGCCGCGACTTCATTCTTTGGCGGCAATTCGGCGGCAGGTCCTTCCCTCCGAGAGGGACCGAGGGATCCGCCACCGAATTGCCACTGAAGACCCGGACGTGCTGCCCCTTTCCATTGGCCGCCCCAAGCACCTGCTTGCTGTGCTGGTGCCTGGAGCCGGCCCTGAGCATGGATAGGGGTTTTTGTAGGGAAAGACCAATGGTTCAAGGGAGAACACTAGATTTGTTTATGGGTAAAGTGATGGCTCAAGGGAGGATACCAACGTTGTTTTGTTCAGGCTAGAGAATAGGAACTGCTCATTCCTGGCTATGGGCGGTGTTCCTTCCAGGGAGCTCACAATGCAGATAGGCAGCTTCAGTATTGTGGATATCAATAAAGGATTTATTACTAGAATTGGTCTGACAACTACTGAGCTGGGTGTGTGCAGGCGTGGGTACATTAACAGCTGGAGCAGAGATCCCCCATCATGCAGTGCTTCCCTGCTTTTCTGGTCCCAGAGTTCCCTGTGGTTCTTGCCTTGGAATCTCTGTTCTCCATTCTGTATGTTAATGGGGATGCCTCCCTGACCCATCCTTGTAGCAAATGAGGCCAGGGAAGTTTCATTAATTCTGTCCCCCTTGTCCAGAGGGGTCTAGGTGTCTCCCCCACAGCCCTTTCATTGCTTTTTGTAAGTCTTTCTTCTGATCGGCTTTGGGTGGGGAAGGTCTTCCGGGAGTCAGCCAGGCTGGGTACTGCGCCCTGGTTCCCCAAGAACACAGAGCTAATGGGGAACGAAGGAGAAACGAGAAGGGGGCTCGGCCTGCAGAGAGTCAGCGGAGCAGCAGGAAAGAAAGCGGTGGTGATGAATACAGACGATTGGGAACCAAAGCGGGAGCGAAGTCGGAGGTAGGCAGAGCCCTGGCGGGGGCAGAGTTGGGTGCGTGTCTCTCTCCAAGCTGCAGCAGCCCAGCAGCGTGCACCGCGGTGGGACGCACAGTGGGCGGGAGTCACAGACGCAGGCTGCCCCTGGAGGCGGGTCCGTGCTGCATGGTGGCAGGAGGCGGCAGGCAGCCCCGTCTGAATCCCTGACTCGCACGTGGATGAGTCTGGACAGCTCCATTAAGGGGCGAGGAAGGAGCTCATTTCATGGCTGAGTTGTTTTAATACCTTAGCCGCAGCAGGAGAGCGAGTCAACTCGGCCCCGCGTCGAGGAGACGGGAGATGCTGTGCCGCCATCACGCAGGGCTCATGCGCCCGCAGCCACTGCACCTGGGCAGGATCGATCCATCCCCTGCAGCGGGAAAGGCTGTTTCGCTGGCGTCCATTCGCACTGGGCCCCTTGTGCCGGTGCACGCTGGATTGCTGCAAGCACGGCGTGCCGCGCGGCGGCATCTCAGAGCCTGCCACGCTGCCTGATGGCAACTGGCTGCAGGGAATTGTGGGATCCTGGCTGGCATCATAGGGAATTGTGGGTCAAAAGCCCAGAATTCTCTCCATCCATCCCATAATTCACCACACGTTCATGCCTTTCCCGAAGTGCTCCCCGCCACCAGGGCAGGGGCCCAGAGATCAGCAGCGTTAGCATGGGACCAGTGATCCTGGTAGCCGGGGCAGGGCTCCCCAGATCATTAAATATGCAAAACCTCCAATTCTTAGACAGCTTCAGTTAGTTCTTTCCAATCTCTTTTGTTTGTATTTATAGTTATAGTTGAAGAAGTTCATGCGGACTGATCTTGAGAGGGGCCCTCACCAGACGGGCCCAGAGAGACCCAGCCATCGTCGCCACCTCTGCCGGCTCCAGCTCAGGCCAAACACCATCAATGGGGTCAGACTTTAACAACAGCAGCTCAGCTTAACTCACTTATTCGCCCCCTGCGGCCCCCCCATCTTTGAACCCAGCTAAGAGACTGTCAAACAAGCCGTTTCCCCTCGTAAAAACTCTCCCGCTCAGGGGAGAGGGAACAAGGGCTGGTGTTGAAATAAAAGCCCTATTGACAACTTTATATTATTTCGCTGTTTTCCCTTCTTTTCTGTTTCTTTAATAAAAGGTAAGAAGGATTTTGAAGGGGGTGTTTGCTCCAGTACGATGCAGGCTGAGGTCTCTATAGACCAAACCCTGGACGTGGGTTAATGTTGTGTGGTGTCGGACAGTGACTGAGTTGTGTTAACGCCTTTAACTCAACTGGCCCCTGCTGCTAAAGCTAAAAGAGAACTGCCGTCAGTCGCATCACGCCTGACACGCGGCTGGGCAGGTCCAGTTCCACCCAGCAGGGGGCAGTAATGACCCACACACACGATCCAGCTCAGAATGTCTTAATCTCCTTTCCGCGGCAGGCTTCAGAGGCGGGGAATAAAAAATCCAGAAGAACAAAGGTGGAATTGGAATTCAAAACGGCCCTGCCAAGACCATGTCTGACGGGCTCTGGGCCTGCGTGTGCCAGAAACCTGCTTCTCTTGCCTTGGTACTTGCTAATGACAAAAAGACCAACCAGTCCAGGCCTCTTATCTCATGTTTCCTTTGACGTCTTAGGCAAACCGTTCCAGCCCCTGGCTGCCACCTGCCGGGAAGATTTCCATCCCTTCTACGCTGCCGTTGGGGAGCACATATTAACCGAGAGCAACGGAGCCCAGCAACTAAGAACTCCAGTTTAATAGCAAACGCGTAGGCAGACCGTCCCGTTTCCCTTTACGGACAAGAGACACGGAACCCATCCAGAAACCTTCAGCCGCTTATGAGGAAAACTGCAGCAAATTCAGCAATTTAGTTAACATCACGGCTGTGCTGCATGTGGAAACGTCATGGCCGCAGTGGGTGGAGAACTCAGATCCTCTCTCCAGAAGCTCTTCCACCACGAGAGCTCTAGGAGAATGACGGTTAGCAGCACAGGGACTATGAAACACAAATGAGACATTCTCGATCCCATCCGCTGGGATCCCAGGATTCGGGAGCAGCAGTTGCCGCTAGAAGGCCAGATTCCATGATGGTGACAAGCACCAGGACCCTGCAGCCTCCCGGGGCAGACTGATTCCGTTACTGGAGCACACGGGGCTGCTCACTGGCAGGCCAAGGCGCCCTCTCTGCCCTCCCCAGAGGGACACTCATTCTCAGTTTGGGTGGGCGGGGGAAGGAGACACCCCTGTTCTCCCCCCACCAGGATCCTCTCGCTGGCTCTGCTGACAAGGAGCCCAGCCGCGTCCCGATAAGATGGATTCATTGTCTCGGCAGCGTGGGCAAGATACGCAATGAGAACAGGGCCCGCAAGGCCCGGCCTGCTTTGTTTCAATTACAGCGGCTGCTGGAGCGAGACGACAACCCCGCTCTTGACGGCAGGAGCAGGGGCTAGAGGTGCCCTTGCCGGCTGCTGGGAACAGGGGAGGAAGACAGATTGCTCAGTGTAAAGGATCAGAGGGAGGAGAAGGAAGGGGAACAAACTATACCCTCGAGAGAGCGGGGGCAGCTGGCACGCATTGGCCCCACGGGGCCTCTGGCGATGGCTGGGCAATCCAGGCACACCCAAGAGTTCGGGCAAGTTCTACAAGACAAGCCAACAGCTTGGCTGGCAAAGCCCGGGGGGACGAGATCAGTGGTCATGAACTGCCGAGCATCGATGAACCACTGCCCTCTCCTGGCTGGGCTCAGAACGGCTCTGCTGCGTGTCACAGACCCCTGACGGCTAGGGGAGATTCCCCTGTAGCACAAGCAGTAGGAGTCTATGCTTTGGGAGTCGGAGGATCAGAGCGGCTGCCCCAGTGACGTGCAGCACAGCGAGAACTGGGAGGTTCTCTGGGGCTGTGCATCTGGCTAGTGTAGAAAGATAGGATTAATAATAATAGAATAGAATAGATGGAGATATCCTATCTCATAGAACTGAAAGGGACCCTGAAAAGTCATCGAGTCCAGCCCCCTGCCTTCACTAGCAGGACCAAGTACTGATTTTGCCCCAGATCCCTAAGTGGCCCCCTCAAAGACTTAACTAACAACCCTGGGTTTAGCAGGCCAATGCTCAAACCACTAAAGCTATCCCTCCCCCCTCAATTGTAGCTGGTAGAAAGAGGATGCCGCCGGCGGCTGGTTTGCCAGCGGCCACACCAGTCCTGCCACAGGGATCTAGATGAAGCTGCTGCTAAGAGACGTTGCTTCCCCTGGGCTCTTGCCAGCAGCACCTATCCCCCTTGGAAACAGCTCCTCTCCCTGGGAGATTGACGGGGTCCCCGTTTCCTTCGTGCTGCCTGCAGCCGACTGTCCCAATCCCGGTGCAGAATCCATCCTCCGGGCAGCTCTGCCTCTCCTGCTGACTGCCGGGGGAAGCTGCTTCCCAGGCAGCCGGGCAAGGATCTCACTTAGAGAGCAGCAGCTGGGGCAGGAAACAAGCTATTCTCCCTGCCCCCACTAAGTCTCAGGGACATTGCAAGAAACCTGTGGTGAACCAGAACCTTACGGCTGCTCTCACGCTGCGCACCACGCCCAGGCAGAATACATAGCACCAGCAGGGAGAGCTCTTGGGGTTTCCTGCTCCAAAACCCTACCGCTGGAGCAAGAGTGGACGCTCCTAGGGCAGTACGGGGCCTATGACACACAGCAGAGCAGTGTTGACCCCATCCAGTGGAAGGTTCTGGGGACATCCCTCACCACAGAGCTCTCTGAGGCCTAATGGATCAGGTCCCATCTGCAGGGAGGCAATGTCCCCCCTACTCCCAGGCCGGAGCAGAGCAGGAACCACTCAGGAGGGAGCAAGGATGCCCCCAGCACAGGCCAGCTGGGGATAAGCAAACAGCAAGGCAGCCTTGAGAGCCTGTTCTAACAACACGAGGGGGAAGAGAGATTCCCCCGGCGCTGCAGAGGGCTCCGCTCGCAGCCAGCAGCTGCACCTCTGAAGTCTCCTGTTCTCTGGCAAGGCTCCAGCTGCTCCCTGGGGCCCTCTCCTCGGGGGCTGCAGCTTCTCCGCCTCGCTCTGAAGAGGAACCAGGTGGGGCTGTTTAGGGTCCTCTGTGGGATTCAAACCGGTGCCTGCCTGCGGCATCCCCAGTTTGCCAGGAGACAAGTTATTTACCAGCTGCACCTGGAGGGACACCTGCTGGTACTTCAAAGAACTGCACCAGGCACGACAGGACCTGACCAGCGGTGATAGGTACAGTACCTGAGCGCCTCACAGGCCGTACTGTATTTATCCTCTCACACCCCTAGGCTGGATCCCCATTGTACAGGTCAGGGAACTGAGGCACTCGAGAGACTAAGCGACTCCCCAAGGTCGCACAGGGAGTTTGTAGTACAGCAGGGAATCAAACCCAGGTCGTGCCCTAACCAGTGGGCTGTCCTTCCTCCCAGCCACTGCAGAAGCCAGAGACACAAAGGCTCCCATCCTGCAAAGCGCCCCCCCTTGACAGCATCAGCCCCCAGCCCCACACCACTGACAAATCAGAACTTCCTCGAAGCAGCCGGGCTCAAACTCAGCTCCTCGCCCTGCAGCAGTGCAGACCCCAGCCGTCTCCACTAAAGGAGAGCCGCTGCGCGCAGTCCCGGCCACTGAGCAGCCCTGGGGCCAGCCAGCGGTGGACAATGGTGACACAGGCACTAGCCAGCCAGCCAGCCCGCTTGCCTATGTGTGACCACTAGATCCTGACAGTCAGGCCTGGCCAGCCAATCACAAGCCCAGAAGGGGGCAGGTTTGGTCACTGCAGCACCCCCTTGTGGTTCATATGGCACTAGTCACCCTACCTCAGTTTCCCTCTGGGCCATCAGTGGTCCAATAGCCACCTCCCACGTAGCCCAGCACTGACTTACCCCAAAGCTCCACCCTTCCAGAGTATCCAAGCTCCCAAACATAACAGAAACCTGGGAGGGGCAGCCATCCCAGTCCGTGGCCAGACCCAGCCGTTCCACCCAGGGCCTGGCTTCACTAGTTAACGCTCACCAGGGCTCCCTGCTTCAGGCCTCAAGGAGGCTCTGACGGGCCCCCGCCTGGCTTCTCCTCCCAAGTGAGAGCTGCAGCCCCACTCCCTGGTCCCAGTCAGCCCCCAGCTGGGCTGGGCAGGATCTGCCCCCTCAGATCCCGCCTCCAGGCCCCACACCTGCGGCAGCTGCAGCAGGGCAGGGCTGACTGAGGATTGTTGACAGGTGATTTGCAGCATCGGCATGTTCCCCTCACTGGTTATATCCTAGATTGAGCTGGCACCAGGGGCAGGGGAGCGGTTCTCTACATCAATGGCATCACCTGTTTCTGAGTCACTGCTAACTCGGAACAGGAACGGTGGAAGGTCCCTAAAAGTGTGGGGGGGTCACCGGTGCCCAAACTGTGCCCCCCCCACACTGCCCCTTTCCCCGAGGCCCTGCACCGCCCTCCCACCCCTTCCCCCCTGAAGCCCCATGCTTACGCTGCCCCTTCCCCTGAAGCCCCAGTCCCGCGCCACCTCTTTCCCCCAAGACCCCCCCGTTCACGCCTCTCCACCCTCTGCCCCCTCGCTCACCCTTACAGCTGCTAAAAGTGGGCGGGGATAGATAGCCTTCCCACTTTGAAAAGTGGGGGTGGGCCTGGCCCCCCTCGACTTGCAAGAAAGTGACCTTGAAAGCTTAGGAACTGATGTCCTAACAGATAAAGATCTAGATGGGCCCCAGTTGGTGTCTGCTACAGACCCCCCAAATCACACCAGGGAGCAGGGTGGCTGGCTCTTATCTAGCATGTGCTGGAAAAAAAGGCTGTGTGATCATGGGGGACTTGAGTCTGACTGACACGTGCTGGAGGTCTCAGGCCACCAGGCCTAAAACATCCTTGATTTTCTAACCATTACAGATGACGCTGTCCGACGCCGGGGAGTTCTGTATCAAACCTCGTCTTGACAGCTAAGGAGGAACGGATCCCAGAACTGAAACTGAACGGCAGCTTAGGTACAAGGGATCGTGACTGTACCACGTGTGTGAAAACAGAAGCAAGTCCAGACCAGGAGCACTTCCGTGAGTGGGAGCTGGGCCCCACTGGAGACCTGCATTCACCTCAGGCTCCATGGCCGCTCTAGGGTCACCCTTCTGTCAGGGCCACGGTCTCTCCTGCTACAAGTGCAGCCCCGGCCCGAATTGAGCTCCCAAACTCTCCTTAACACTGTCAGTGCCAGTGGGGGGTGTACACCCCATCACACCCCCTTTCCCTCATGCCAAGGACTCTGTGTCTCGTCATACCCCAGGCTGCATGTCCCCTATTCTTCCCAATCCCCCCATCCTCCCTTTCCTGCCATACCAGGATCCCCCCTTTCCCCTCTCCCCACGCCAGGAGTTCTGTGTGCCCTCCCATTCCGCTTGTGCCATGGGCTGTCTATGCCCCCCATTCCCCTCTGCCCTCCCCAGTCTCAAATCTTCCTGTCTGGGAGAGACGTCTCTCGTGGTGTTAACATGGTGAACTCGGATGGGAGGCTGGGCACAGGCTGGCATTGCGCTGGAAGGTGGTACTGCCAGCCGTCAGCTGGGTCTTTGATCTATAGCCAATCACAGACCTGGGTGAAGCTGCGGGGTCTGGTACCCACTGAGGCCCAGAACGTTCCCTTGCGTTTTGGAATCGATCGCACGTGGCGTTCAGAAGTTATTGCAGTACAGACGCAAATGCACCGAGGCCCAGATCTGCAAAGGTCTTTCGGTGCCTAACTCCCAAACCTGTGAGGATCTGGGCCTGACCTCACGTCTCTCGGCCAGTTAACCCCTCGTGAATACTTGGCACTCAGTACACACAAGGTGGGGGAGGTCTCTCTCAGCACCAGAAGTAGGTCCAATAATAGATCTTACCTCATCCACCTTGTCTCGCTAATATCCGGGGACCGACAGGGCTACCCCCAAGCTGAGGCTCTCAAAGGGCTTTGCAAAGGGGAGGCGAGAAGATGTGTGTTTGCCTTACTAGCCCCATTTCACAGAGCAGGAAACTGAGGCCCTCTGAGATGAAGGGCTAGATGCTGCCACCTTGATGTAACTCAGCAATTAGCCCTGCAGAAACGATGGGGTGACTCGCTATATGAAGGGGGCAGAATCTGTGAAGGGACTTGCCCAAGGTCAGTTGGACAATGGGGAATAGAAGCCCGCAGTCCTGGCTTGGAGTCCCCTGCTCTAACCATTAGTCACCCTGACGGTCCGTCGTCGTCCCCCCGCCAGCCTGCCCTCCCCCCACCCCAGCCCCGGATTTAAGCAGCAGCTGAAAGCATCTTAAGCAATGTAAAAAAGTACAAACAATGGAGCTGCCTCCTCATCACGAACTAGCACACAAGTCAGTCCGGCCGGAAGGCTCTGGGGAGCTCATTACTGGGACGGAACTAGCAAGAAGGGAGCCCAGGACTGGAACGGAAGAGGGGCGGTGGGTTGGGATTGAAGGACATTGGCAGAGCTGTGGGGAGATCCCAGGACTGGAACGGAAGAGGGGTGGCGGGTCGGGATTGAAGGACATTGGCAGAACTGTGGGAAGATCCCAGGACTGGAACGGAAGAGGGGCTGTGGGTCGGGATTAAAGGGAATTGGCAGAGCTGTGGGGAGATCCCAGGACTGGAACGGAAGAGGGGCGGCGGGTCGGGATTGAAGGGAATTGGCAGAGCTGTGGGGAGATCCCAGGACTGGAACGGAAGAGGGGCGGCGGGTCGGGATTGAAGGACATTGGCAGGGAGATCCTGGGGGTAAACCAGCCCTGATTAGAGGACGAGCTACACTTGGGTTGAATTAGGTGCTCCCAGGATAAAAAGAGCAGGAAGTTGGCAGGAAAAGGGGAGCCCAGGAAACTGCAGTTTGGGTGTAGAGCGTAAGAAAGCACCTGCAGGGGGAAAGTGGAAGAAGCTGGAGAAATCTGTCCTGGGAGAGCCCGAGTGAGAGGCCCTGAGGAAGGAGAGGGCTGTGACCACCTGGGGTGAAGCCTACACAAGTCTGTTCGTTTTCAAAGCCGTTGTGCTGGCTGCAGGGAGAGAGACACTGAACTAGCGTTGGGGGCTGGAGGGGCAGTGTGCCGCGAGGACTAAATCAAGGATCCCTTCTGGGGACTGTTCAAATTCTGGTGTGAACTGGGAGTTCTCCAAGGGCCCCTGAAGAGACGGGGTGGCCAGCGAGCCAGGGTGCGGTAGGGCAACCTCTGTCTGTGAGGTGGCGCACAAGGGGCAAGCAGTGGCCACGCGGCTAGCGGCAATGTGGTGGTTTTGTTTTCCAGCAGCACCGTAAAGCCTGAAGCCACACAAGGGAGGCAGGACAGCCCTTTCCTCCCCACAGGCCGCAGCTGAACCGAGTCCCAGCACACGTGTTTCACTGACAGACTCGGAGGGATTCCAGCCCCATCACTGCTACTCCCTTATGCTGCGCTCCGTGCACAGGGCCACAACCGTGAATCAGGGCAGAGCCCTTTGCCCCCAGCCTGCACCTCTCCTGGGCGGCACCCTCCGTGCTGGGCCTCCTGGGACAGCCAGCGCAGACTGTCTGAATGTACAGTATAAAGCCACTGCTGTGACATTTGCTTGCTAGAAGACAAGGGGGGGGTGTCTCCTCTCGGCTTGCAAGGGGCAGGTCGTGCTCTGGAGTGAATTTCAGGAGGGCTAAGGCCAAGATGAAGACGAGCCACCTTGGGAGAGCCAAGCAGCTGTCAGCCTCCGGCCTGCCTCGTCTTCCAGCCATCCCAGCGCTTCTATCCCTGTCTTGGTCTCTGCACCATACTCCCTTGGCCTCCTTCCCTCTCAGTCGCCCTCTGCCCGACAGTGGCTGCTTTGGGTTAGACTGGCCCCAGCAAGTCCTGTTTGGTCCAAAAGCAGCGGACGTGCCCAGGGGTCCAGCTGCTGCTCCCATGTCTGGGGAGCTACCATAGGCATATATGGTACAGACCCCTCTCGGCACGTTCCCCAGGGAGCTGCCCTCCAGCCCCAGCTGGGGCTGCCGCAGGGGCCCGGGTATGACCAGAAGCCCAGGAGAACGTCCCATTTTGCAGCCACCCAGCTTGCAAAGCCAGGGAGCTGCATTCCTGGTGCGGAAGGCTGCACAGAGGCCGTCTCATCCCCCCTGCCCCTGGGGGAGAGGATGTGGCCTTGACACTGCTTGCTACGAAGCAGGGTGGAGAGTGCTTTGCCCTGGAGGGGGACGGCCAATCGCAGCTGGCCTCTCTCCTGTCCCGACCCCCTGCCCACCCCCAGGAGCGCCTGGCTTGGGTGCCAGACACACCAAGGGGAGAGGGGAGAAGACCCTGAGCTCGACAGTTTCCTTGCTGCCCTCCTCCCTACACCGCAGGGCCGGGGGAGCCCCCGGCCTCGCCCGCTTGCTGGAGAAGGAGCCTGTGAAAAGGGAATCCCCAGCCAGGCGCTGTGGAAAGCAGGGGTGGGTCCGGTTCACGCCAGAGAGGTTTATTTGCACGGTTGTTCTGCATGAGGGCTCTTTAGCCCTCCCCGGCCGTCCCATCACACCCCCTCTCCCCCACCCATTGGGGCCCATGGGACGGCTCCCCTGGCCCTGGCTGCCGCCCCGGCTGATGGGTTTGTGAGGGGCAAGGGCTTGTGGCACCATCGCATTTAGGCCTGGGGGAGGGATAGACGACATGTGCCCTTTCAGACTGGCCAAAGTTGGGGGGGACGGGACGTGTGGGGAGAAAAATAGGGTCAGCAGATCTATGGGGCTGGGAGAGCTTGGGGGAGGGGCAGGGAGGGCTGGCGAGTATGGCCCACTGCCCCATTCACGTCATTAAGTGCCCCAGTCTCACAGCAAACCTTCCCCCAGCCCCACACTGTCCCCCAGTGGCTGCCTTCCCAAGAGCAGGTGGGCAGCAGCTTCCAGGCGCGGGGATGGGACAGGGGCTCAGGGTTATAGGAACAGAGCCTCCCCCCACCCTCAGCACTTTGCCCGCAGCCCCTTGCCCCCCGGCAGAGGCCGGTTCTGACTCCCACTCCCCTGACGCGCTTTTCTGCGCAGCGTCGGCCCGTGGTGACCGGGGGAGCCCGGTTTGCGCCACGGGCTTCATTGAGCGCGGACAGGCGGGATCCGGGGAGAAAGGGGTCAGAATCGACCCCAGGGTGGGAGACTGCGGCGACGCCATGTGTCTGGGGCAGGGTGGGGGGATCTTCCCCGCGGACAGCTGCGGTGCAGAGGGAAGGACGTGGCAAGGAGGGGACGGGCCTCGGGGGTGGGGGGCCTAGTGGGGCCATGTCTGCTGCCAAAGGGGCTCGTGCTGCGTTCGCAGTGGCACTTTCAAAGAGGTTTCGTTTGGGTGGCGCTATACCATTCTCCACCACCGGGGAGCGCTGTGTAGGCGGGGTAGCTGTGTGTGGGAGGTGTCTGGGAGACAGAGTCCCACACTGGTGAATGAGCCCGGCCAGCCGGCCATGCGGTGACCTTGTGGCATTTCCACAGCACGGGGGTCTCCCCACCGAGCCCCCCGGGGCACCCCCTTTACACCACATCCCCTTCCTCCTCCTCCTCGTGTGCTGGCACCTCCGGCTGCTGCCTCCGGCGGTGGTCTCGGTGGCGGCTGTGGGTGTGGGAGGAGGCCTGGGGAGCGTGGTTGCTGCTGGCTCTGTGGTGGTGATGGTGGTGGGCTTTGCTCTTGTGGGGGGACAGCTCCTGTTCCTTCTCTTCCAGTTCAGGGGCCTGGGTGAGACTCTCGGGTCCCTCTGCCGTGCTGTTTGCCTGGGAAGGTAACATCAAGGGCTGGTGTGTTACACAGACGGACATGCCCGTACACTGCTTTGGAATGACTTGGCTAGGGGGTCTGGGTCACCACTGCCCCCTACTGGATAGAATCACAGTGGGATCATAAACCCTATATTGCCAACAGGGGGTGGAGAGTCTCTGATGGGGTCTAAATTAGCTGGTAGCACCCAAGAAACATCTTGGAGTCATTGTGGATAATTCTCTGAAAACATCCACTCAATGTGCAGCGGCAGCCAAAAAAGCAAACAGTGTTAGGAGCCCTGAGGAAAGGGATAGATAATAAGACAGAAAATATCGTGTGGCCTCTATATAAATCCATGGTACGCCCGCACCTGGAATACTGTGTGTAGTTCTGGTCACTCCAGCTTAAAAAAGAACTGGAAAAGGTGCAGCGAAAGGGAACAAAAAGTATGAGGGGATATGGAACAGCTTCAGTATAAGAAGAGATTAATAAGGGACTTTTCAGCTTGGAAAAGAGACGACTAAGGGGGATATGATGGAGGTTTATAAAATCATGACTGGTGTGGAGAAAGTGAATAGGGAAGTGTTATTTACTCCTTCTCATAACACAAGAGCTAGAAGTCACCCGATGAAATTAATAAGCAGCAGGTTTAAAACAAACAAAAGGAAGTATTTCTTCACACAACACAGTCAATCTGTGGAACTCCTTGCCAGGAGATGTTGTGAAGGCCAGAAGTATAACTGCATTCAAAAAATAATTATATAAGAACATTGAACGGCCACACTGGGTCAGACCAAGGGTCCATCTAGCCCAGTATCCTGTCTTCTGACAGCAGCCAATGCCAGGTGCCCCAGAGGGAATGAACAGAACAGGTGATCATCAAGTGATCCATCCCCTGTCGCTCATTCCCAGCTTCTGGCAAACAGAGGCTAGGGACACCATCCCCATAGGTGCTGACCAGAGCACCCACAGGGAAAAATGGTGGGTGCTGAGGACCCACTGGCAGCCCCCCCATCAGCTGCCCTCCCACCCCCCAGGGCCTCCCGCCTGCCAGTGGGCCCCGCAGATCAGCGCCTCCCACTCCCTCCCCACACCTTCCACCTGCCGTGAGCAGCTGTTTCATGGCGTGCAAGATGCTGGGGCGGAGGGGGAGGAGTGAGGATGTGGTGCACTGAGGGGGGGAGGGGGGAACTGGGCGGGGAGAGGCGGGGGGTGGAGCGGGGGAAGGGAGAGACGGAGCGGGGCCGAGAAGAGGCGGGATGGGGGTGAGGCCTTGGGGGAAGGGGTGGAGTGGAGGCGGGGCCTGGGGCAGAGCCGGGGTCTAGCACCTCCCGGCAGTTTGAAAAGTCGCTGCCTGTGACCATCCTTGCTAAGAGCCATCGACGGACCTATCCTCCAGGAACTTATCTAGCTCTTTTTTGAACCCTGTTATAGTCTTGGCCCTCACAACAGCAGTGATAAGTTCATGGAGGACAGGTCCATCGATGGCTCTTAGCCAAGGTGGGGTCAGGGCCCCACCCCCACGCTCTGGGTGTCCCTAAACCTCTGCCTGCCAGAGGCTGGGACTGGATGACAGGGGCTGGATCACTCGAAATCGCCCTGTTCTGTTCATTCCCTCGGAAACACCTGGCCCCAGCCACTGTCAGAAGACGGGACACTGGGCTAGATGGACCGTTGGTCTGACCCAATACAACCACTCATGTTCTTACCATAAACCCTATACTGCCAACCGAGAGTGGGGAGTCTCCTCTCCTGCGGTTAGCAGGGGGCTGTGCTAAGGGGACAGGATGGCAGCTCTCCCTGCCGCTGCCCTGAATGTCCCTGGGGTGCAGTATAGTGACCACCATGAGGCCACAGGTGGCTTGGTCAGGGGGATGGGACGGGTCAGTGCAAACGGGACGGGGGCCCTGTGGCTGCCCCGTGAGCTGCTCCGTACCTCCAGGCTGCTGTTGGAGTAGAGGGAGCAGTTGCCACAGACGTCCTTGGCGTAGGTGACGCGCACGGCCGACTCCACGTAGCGGAAGTGCAGGAAGCTGTAGGGTAACGGGATGTGGAAAGCCAGCCGGCCGCACCTGCAGAGCAAAGTCTGGGGATGAGTTACGGAGGCCGGTGTCCCACAGGGCAGGACGAGCCTCTTGGCTCAGCAAGGTGCATTGGGCAGGAACTCAGCTTGGTACCCCTAACCCTAATGGCCTTCGCCAGCATCTACCCCCTGCCAGCCTGCTCTCATCTGGTGCGTTCCATCAGCAGATCTCAAAGCACTTCACAAAGGAGAGCAGTGCCCCTGGTTTACAGATGGGGAAACTGAGGCACAAAGAGGGCGGAAGTGACTCGCCCAAGGTCACCCAGCAAACCAGTGGCAGGGCTGGGACTAGAACCCAGAGCTGCTGACTCCCAGTCCAGCACCTCCTGGGGTTCCCTATCAGTTAGGCTGAGATGCCGAGCTTCTCCCCAATTTACCTTAACACCAGCTCCACCTTCCCTCCCAGCCCCAAAAGCCCAGTGCTCCCCTAGTGAGAAATCCCCTCCGTCTCCTGCCCCACCTTTGCACCTTCCCGAGACACCTGCACGGAGCACTGACGTAAGAGCAAGGGCTGGTGTCGCCATTAGAATGCGCAAGACATGTGTGTGCGTGTGCGCTGCTGCCCTCTGCTGGAAGGAATCGGACCCACTCACGTGTTAGTGACTATGTCACCCTCTAGTGCCACGGGCACGAGACAAGTGTAAAAGCTGTAATGCTACCAACAGATCCCGGGGTTCTCCTGCAACTCAGGGGCTAGAGCGCGAAGGCCCGAGTTCGATACCAATGACTGCCTAGAATGGGGTCACGGATGGGTTATGCCAAGTGGGGCTGGGCGGAAGGAAAGGGGGGGAGGATTAGTGCTAACACCCCGTCCCTGTTCCCAAGCACACATGGGCCTCGGGAAATGCTTCTCCACCACCCTGGCTAGTGGAATGCCCAGCCCTGGGGGTACAAGGGCAGCTTTGGGCGTGGAGCCAGAGGGACATGGGGGGGCATCTTTGCCTTGCTTTACAATGGCTGTGGGCAAAGGGAGGGGGTTCTGGGGGCTGCGGAGCTGTTCCACCCTCGGCTGCTGTCAGTAGCAAGCCGAGGAAAGGCCAGCGCCTCTGGGCCGAGGGGGGGAGACGCACAGGCCAGCGGGGACTGGAGGCAGGTGGGAAAAACCACAGCTCCAGGACGGGCTTGTGACCTTCAAAGTCTGAATCCCTCTCTGGTTTCCTGGCAGTTCCCCTGCCCCAGCAGCACACCCCAGGACAGGTTGCTGACTGTGCTGTGTGATTAGCACCCCCGCCCCCAGGCTTTCCCAAGGGCCCCTCCACCGGCCAAAGTCCAAGGGTCCATGGAGCAGGTGATAGCGGGGTTAGGACAACAAGGCAGGGAGCAGGTTGCACAACCAAGCTGGGAGGGGGCGGGGGGTGCCGAGGAGGGGCAGGGAGATGGAGGGCCTTGGGGGCAGAGTGATGGGCACAGACACGGGGAAGTTGGATCCCATAGTGTGGGGGGTTTAGTCTGGCTGGTGATGGATCATGGGGCCGGCCCCCACATCAGTGGAGCAGGATCTGAGTGAAGTGACGCTCAGGGATTTGTACAGAGACTCCCTTGCTAGTCCCCTTGCTGGCCTCCGCTCGGCTGTCTGTCTGTCCGTCCACCCTCCAACTGTGAGCGCCTCAGGGCAGGGCGGCCCTGCCTGGCCCGCTGTGGGCACTGCAATAAATAAATTAACAATACCCCCCCCCCCCCCCCCCCCCCCCCCGTGGAGGGCTTGGCTGGCTCGGGCCCAGCTGTTCAGAAGCAGAGCAAACAGCTGGGGCGGCGGGGGCTGGTGCCCCCCGGCCAGGTTCGAGCCCCCCGGCCAGCAGCTACGTGGCCTTTGAGGCTCAGCGGCGGTAGCGTGAGCAGCAGGATAACACGGCACCACTGCTTGGCCTTTCCCTAGTTCAATACTCCCCGGATCCCCACGCGCTTCACTGGCACGAGTTCCCTCATGTCTCCTGCAGGGGAGGTGCGGAGCAGTTAAGTGACCTACCTAGAAGTCATACAGCAAATGAGCAGTGACACTGAAAATAGAACCCAGGCGTCCTGGCTCCCAGTCCAATCACCACTAGGCCACGCTCCCCTCTCAGGGGCGGGAATAGAACCCAGGAGTCCTGGCCTCCAATCTGATAACCACTAGGCCATGCTCCCCTCTCAGGGGCAGGAATAAAACCCAGGAGTCCTGGCCTCCAATCCAATCACCACTAGGCCACACTCCCCTCTCAGGGGCGGGAATAGAACCCAGGAGTCCTGGCTCCCAATCCAATAACCACTAGGCCACGCTCCCCTCTCAGGGGCGGGAATAGAACCCAGGAGTCCTGGCTGCTCCTTCCCTATGTGTGTCACTGGGTTACATCCCCCCCAGACCAGGCCAGCTGGGGGGTTAGCCAGGTCCCCGGAGCCCTGCCGCCTGGCTGGATGTGCTCCAGAACGCTGCCGGTTCTTTACCTTGACCCGGAACCATTGGCTCAAGGCTGCTCAGACACACTCGCGCCTGCTCCTCACCACCGAAGGCATACCGGCGAGAGCGGCTGGTGTGCCCCCAGAGGAGGGGCTGCCGGTTCCTAGGCACTCACCGGTCGTAGATGAGGAAGTCATCCTTGTCCCCGTCCAGGATCTGCCAGACGTCCGGCTCCAAGATCTCCTGCTGGTAAACGGGGACCCCCTCCGGGGCCCGGCGCTTCAGCTCCCAGAACATGGCCCTGGAGAGCGGCGCCTTCTCGTTCACGATCATGTAGCTGATGTCGGCCAGCCCGTCCTGGGCCAGCTTCTCACGCAAGCCCCCGAGACTGGGGAGGTGGGGAGAGCGGGGGTGAGGCACAGGGCCACGGGATCTGCCTCTTGCTTATGCTCCGTGTCCCGGCCACCCCGCCGCCCCCAGCGCAAACACCAAAGAGGAAGGACGTGACGTTGCCCCAGATTGCTGCCCCTGACCTCTGGGGATGAAAGGGGGGTCCATGGGCCTCCATAGTCCCTCTGCTGAGGCTGCCAGCAAAGGGGCCAATGCTGATTAGTGGCAATTGCCCACTGGATAATGGACTGAGAGACCCACCAGCCCACCACCGTTGCCATGTCTGCTCCCCACGCCCCCTTACCCAGCCCCATCCGGCCCCTGCTCACCTGTTGGCTTGCTTCAGACAGAACTGTCAGCTGGCCTTCAGCAGTGCCACCACCGTCACGCGCCCCAGCGCCCCTGTCATCGGGGCTGTCCCGTTGATCTTCCACTGAGGAGCCGGCTGGCAGAGCCGGGTCCTGTTCTCGGCCACTTCGGCCAGCGTGGCCGCCACCAGCCCCAGCAGGGTGGCCACGGCTAGGGCCGGGAGCCCCATCCTAGCCACCCCTCCTCAGCCTGGGGAGCGAGAGGCGTGTTAGAGACAGGCTGGCATTGACCATCGCTCTTGCATGGTTAGAAGGGGAGTAGCTGAGACACGAGACGGGGTCGGCTGGACACCCGCAGCCACTTTTCCCCCAGCGGAGCTCCTCGGGAGCTCCAGGTTAGCTCAGACACTAGCCCCTGATACAGACCCACGCAGGGGCACACGGCTCACCCTCACCTCTACAGCCCCTCCCCCAGGATCCCCCAGGACCCTTAGCAGAACGACTTCTATCTCCACTGCGCCATTTACCTGGGAGCATCCCAAAGCGCTTTACCAACAACGCTGTAAATACAGGCATTGTTCACCCAGCACTGAAATGCAGCCACCTCTGGGGTGGAACGCAGCAGCTGTGACCCACAGCAATGGCACCCAACAGAAGGGGAGAATTCCACACCCAGTGGAAAGAGTAGAGTCTAATTACCTGCTGGCTGGGCTAACACCCATTCTCTTGGGGACAGTGCTGGGGAGGTCTGCTGAAATACAGCACCTCCTGCAGCACAACACCCGCTCGTGCTGTGCTGGGGTATTGCAGTCAGCACCAACTCAACAGGGAGGGAGCCCCTCGCTGCACCAGCCCGTGTGGACCGAAAGCCCCAGTCACGTGTATCCCAGTTAATGTACGTGCACGTGTGATCCACCCTTAAAGGAGCCGGATCTTTTTAACAATCCTACCAAGCTAGCTGCCTATATAAAATCCTGCAGCAGTGAGTTCCACAAGCTAGTGTGCACCATAAACAAACACAATCTATTTCTCCAGGGATCCTGCCAGTGACCTAGAGATAGGGGCCCTCCCTAGACCCATTATCAAACCCCTTCATCCTTCAGCCCGTACATATTCTTTATGGGGTGGGAGGGAGGAACAGCTGCCACTTCAAAACAAAACCCAACCAAGCCGGTCCCAGCCTCCCACACTCTCACTGCTTGGGTGGACATAAAGGCTCAGCTGTGCCCACGGACAGAAACGCAGCTCCATTGTGTAGAACAGCTGCCGATTGTAGTGGCATGATAAGTCCCTGTTTGTACTGGCTAGCGAGCAAGTGGTGGCTTTTGCAACATTTGCCTGGTAGTACAGAGCTGCATTGATTTTCATGGGAGCGCCGCAAACGTAAGGCCGTTCAGTGCCCGCGCTTGACTAGAAGGCAGTGTTCGAATGGCTCGCCCATGCCAACGGGAGCTGGGATGTGGGTTCTAGCCAAGCTCTTGGAGGGGAATGGGGTCTAGTGGCTAGTTTGGGGATTGGAAATCAGGATTTCTGGGTTCTGTTCCCATCTCTGGAAGAGGAATGGGGCCTAGTGGTTAGATCAGGGGATTTGGCCCCAGTATTCCTGGAGTCTGTTCCAAATCCTGCCAGTGACTTGCTATGGGATCTTGGGTGAATCCCTTCACTTATCCGTTGCAGCTTTAGGGTGCCAAGAACAGTACTGTTGTGCCTCAGTTTCCCCACCTGTAAAACAGAGGCTATAACTAGTCTGACCTACCTTGCAGAGGGGTTGTTAGGGCTAATGAATTAGTGTGGTAAAGCACAGACACGCCATGGAAAGTCACTCTATACAGTGAGTGCAAAGTAGAAAAAGCCATTCAAAGCAAACGGCTCCATTCCTGCCCCCAGGACCCCAGTCCGGAGCGGGAGGGCTTGTCCCTAGGTGTTTAGCCCAATAATTGCCATTTCCCCCACTCGGCCCGTTCTGAAAGCTCCCCTGGTTACTGGTGTTTACAGCTGTCCCCCGTCGTCCTCCCCACACGGCCCCGTTTACTCCTGGTGAACGTCGCAGCTGCAGCTCATGGAATGATGCAGCCAAGATTCTAAACACCCAGCCAGCCAGCAACCCAGAGCACCAGTCCCCAGAGGCAGTCGCATCTACAGCACGTTATGGCCTGATGGTTACTGCTCTCCGGCAGACAGGCAAACAGAGCCCTCCGCGTGCATGGGGGGGCCGTTTAATGATGCTGGGGGGGAGGGGACACAGCATTGGGCATTTTCTGCCTTTTCCACTGGGAAAAATCTCACCCAGCTCTTTTCTGCCTTTCAGTTCCCTTGTGGGGAATAAATCCAGCCCGGCCCGATGGTTAACCCTGTGCCACACCTCTGCCACGCTGCACCAACACATCGAATGCAGAGCCCCGTAGACACCCCCCCAGCCTCGACTGATGTGAACCCCCTGGACACTGGCCTGAGAACAGAGAGACCGTTTGTAGTATCGTCCCTTTTGTACTAATTCTCTCTTGGCCCTGCAATGCCCCCAAACCCCTTCCCCACCCCTCCCAAGCCATGAATTTGTTCCAAGGCCCGTGTACAGAGCACGGCCCTGGCCTCATCCCCACAGGACTCACGACTCCCTGCACTTGTCAGGATCGGGCCCTTCACCCCCAGCCTCCTCGGCGTAGCCTGGGCCCGAAGGAAACAGACCGGAGATACTCTGCCTTCTCGTCGGTGTCTGGTGCCGCTGTCCTCGGGGCAAGCTCTGTGCTCTCCTGGGCTGGCCACGCACATCCCCCCCCCCGCCTCAGCCCCTGCCCTCCTTTTATCTCCTCACCGGCTTGCTCCACCCAGAGAGAGGGAGGAGGCTGGGGGTGGCCGCAGAGCTCCCCCACCCCCAGTGCCTCCCGGTGCCAATGCCAGCCCCGCTCCTTGTTCGCTCAAAGGCCCCTGCCCTGTCACCACCAGCTCCTCCAGGGCACAAAGCCCCTCCCGGCAGCGCAGCTGGGAAAAGGCGCAAATGTTGCTTTAAAAGCAGTCAAGTAAATACCCCCCCCACACACCAGGCTGGTGGGGGGGCGCTCCTGCCAGATAAGCGGGCCGGGGGTGGCACTGCTTGGATGGGAGACAAACCCACAGCAGGCCCTGATTGCTGAGTCAGTAGCAGGCGGTCTTAGGAGCCGGCACCAAGACGACACCTCAATTTTCTGCTGGCAATCAGAGGAGGGGAGTTAACCCTGGTGTCCCAGCGTGGACAATTCCAGCCGTAGTTTCAGCTCGAGGCAGGATCTTTCTCTGCTGTCCCCCCTCCTAAACCGCTGCTCTGGTTTGCCCCAGAGGGGGCTGCCCAGCAGTGGTCGGGGATGTAATCCCTTGTACAGGGGCTGGCGAGAGGGAAGTTTGTTGGCGCTTTGCTGTGCGTGGCTGGCACGGTTTGCCTCGCCAGGTAGCAAGACAGTGATCTCTCCGCCCTCAGGCCTGGTAGAGAAAAACTGGGGTGCTGGTAGGGGGTAGGCGCTGGTTTGGCCCATCTCTGCTCAGCGAGCAAGCCTGCCTGCTGGGGAAGAAAGCTACTAGGCGGGAGGGAGCCGGCTGGCTGGGGAGAGGACGTGGGCCAGGGACCAGTTAGGGTGAAGGCTATTGACAAAATGCTGCGGGGAGTTCAGGCCTGGGAGTCAGACTCACTGCATGCTCTTGAAGACATCGCTTAACCTTGGAGTGTCTGTTTCCCCATCTGTCCAAGAAGGATCTCAAAGCACCCCCCCTCCCAGGAGCCACACTACTCCCAGACTCAGGTGGGGAAACTGAGGCAGCGGGGCTGTGAGTTATCCCACGTTCCGAGACATGCGTGTCAGACAGGGTAAGAACACGGATCCGCTGGTGCATTAACCCATGACCAGGGGGCTTCTTTTTAGCACCTAACTTAACCCCCCTCTTGGTGTTTCTCTCTTTACCTGGGGGGAATTCAGCAAGGAAGCTTACAGGCAGGCCACTGAAGAATGGCCGCGCTTGGGAAGAGAGAGGGGAAACTCGCTGCCTGGCCACCGGGAAAGGGAAACACACGTGAGCTCTCAGCAAATATTTGAGCAGCTATGGCAGGGGGCTCTGTGCAAAAACATGATACGGCGGGGAAGGGCTCTGCTCTGAACCTGAGGCCCCGTCTGCAAAGACAAACAGGGCCGGGACCAGGGGTCCCAGGCGGAGGATTCGCGTTACAGGGAGCGCTCCAAGCGCACAGCGACATAGACAGTGCTCAATTCATCATGAAACCGGGGCTGGCTGGGCTCAAGCCATTTTTTAAACTTTCATAACTGCTGTGGCAAGCCCAGGGGGCTCTGAACTGGCAGCCCAGAGGTGCCTGCACTCAGCCCTGGCTCAAATTAAGCCCTGAGCATTGGCCAATATCTGCTGCCATGTGCTCCCAGTGCCCCGGCCCCAGCGGAAACCACCTCGCACTTCAGCAGGGCTGGTGCCCGTTGCTGGGCTGACGCAGCATAGAGGCTGTAGGTCAAGCCGGAGCTGCATCGCGCTGGTTGGGAGAGGCCAGGGTGGAAACAGAGGAGATTGTGTGTGTCAGGGGAGGGGCGTTTTCAGAGCTGGGGATGGGGAACCCAGCACTGGCCTTGCCGAGCAGGGGTTGGGAGCTTCAGGTCAGAACTGAGGTGAGCTGCATCTGCTCCGGCTTGTCCTAGTGCGGTCAGCACCTCCAATGAACCCGTCCCCCCAGATCTCAAAGCAGGAGCAACGAGTCGGGGGGAATGTCAAAGGTCTGTCTAGGGACAGGCCCAGCTCCTCCTGCCGGAGACACCCCGACTGCCAGAGCATTCGAACGGCTTGACCCCCCCCCCAATCCACTGAGCGAGCCCCACCACTGATAGGGGCAGGTCCCCTGCCCCACCCGTGCTCCACACCAGCGCCAGCAGCACAGCACGGCAGGGGTAGCTAGCCAGATCCAGACAGTGCTTTAACCTCCCAATAAAGCTGCTCACTCCTCCGTAATACCCGCTACCGCTGCCTTAAGAACAAGCCTTCGCGGCTCCTGCTAACGGCGGGTGCAACCCCTCGGCTTTCTCCTTCCAGCCCCATCAGCCCCGAGCAGCCAGGGTACCCAGCACCACCACCACAGCCTTCCCGGGGGAAGTCTGACAATCACGGTGACAATAAATCCATCCCTTCCCCGACCTTCCAACCCCTTTGCTGTGCTCCAGGGCCACTCAGACCTCCACGGGGACTCAGCGCCTCCTACTCTGGAAGCATCGGCCCTCCAAGCCCCCCACCACGTGGGCTAAAGGAGAATTTCCCCTAGCTAGTTGCAGTACAGGGTCTATAGCACACAGTTGAGCAGTTCCAATTCCAACCACAAGAGGGTAGCGACACACACACACACCCCAGCTCATTTTCCTACATTTCCATTTAAACCCGATCCCCTGTTGGGTCCGTGAGCCCACATCCCCTGCTAACACCTGCTCTCTTGTTCCTCCAATCTGCCGCTCTGATCTGGCACCCTGTTCGTAGACTGGGGCAGCCGGGCAGGATTTCACTGGTACCTCCCGGCACAACAGGTGTATTATAACCAGAAAACATCCAATCCGAGCTGGAAGGCCCATCCTTGGGCCCTGAGGCCAGCCCCCTGCTAGCCCAGGCCCCCCGCATCATATCCTGGGCACAGATTTCTTTTCAAGCTCCATTTTCTAACTGGGTTGTTTCTTTCTCAAGTCTCCCCCGCCCAAGCCAGCCATCGCCCTCACCCTGGGGCCCTTTAAACTGGGGCCTGAGCCATCTCCTTGCAAGGGGTGGGGGAACTCCTCCCACGCCTGCTCGATTTCCTGCCTGTCCTCCCCTGCCCTTTGCAGCAGAATGGCTCTGTCCCTGGCATTTCCTCTTTGCTGTCTGCCTGGAGCGCATGGCTGGGGGTGCCATGTGGGTGCTGGCCCTCGCCTAGGCAGCAGGGAGGACAGCAGCGATCATCGCAGGTGAGGCAGCAGCAGGGTTTGTGGGTAACGGATGCTGAGCGGGTCAGGCGAGAGACCTGCACAGATCCTGGCTTTGCAATGAATGAGCTCTGAGCAGGACCAGCCGGTGTGGAGGTCACTCAGAAGGGGTGGAGGAGCCAGTCTGATCAAAGGCACTGTAATGTAAAGACCCCAGGCCCCAAACCTGGAGGGAATCAGTAGGGTGACCAGATGTCCCGATTTTATAGGGACAGTCCCAATTTTTGGGTCTTTTCCTTATATAGGCTCCTATTACCCCCCATCCCCATCCCGATTTTTCACACTTGCTGTCTGGTCACCCTAGGAATCAGTCTTGATTTCATTGACCCAAGGAAGCAGGATAAAGGAAACTTGGTGAAGTTGGATGAATCAGTGTCCGTTACGGATTGATATTGTCATTGGAGCTGTGCGAGACGCACTAGGACGGTGGTTCATGGACCCCTGGAGGTCCGCAGACTGTAGCTAAGATTTCCAAAGGGGGCCACATCTCCAGTCAAAGTTTTTTAGGGGTCTGCAAATGAAAAAAGGTTGAAAACCACTGCCCTAGACAGACAGTGCCTCGCCCCAGCATCTCCTCACGAAGCAGGAGACGCTGGAAAGACAAAATGCACTGGGAGGGAAGCAGAGGGGGAAAAGTTAGGATTTTATTATGATTTGTAGTGTGGTTGCTACTCGAGGCTACATCTGAAATCTAAGCCCCGTTGTGGTCCGTGGCTGAGGCTGTTAGGTCCTACCATACTACTAGGGTGACCAGACAGCAAGTGTGAAAAATCGGGACGGGGGTGGGGGGTAATAGGATTCTATATAAGAAAAAGACCCCAAAATCGGGACTGTCCCTATAAAATCGGGACATCTGGTCACCCTACATACTCCAGATGAATAATTGGGCCGGACACCGTAGAATGTAGAGGCAGAGACAGTCCCTGCCGTTTATTATTAGTTTTATATTTCAGATGACGATGGCATTAGCTCTCTTGCTAGCTGGTGTGTGGGAATAGCGCTGCTCTCTGCTGGGCAGAATCAGACCTGCTCCGCTGTGAGTCAGAGGCCCCACACTGGTAACATTTAGTCACGTGTGATGTTTTTCAATCGGTGGTTCCTGGAGCCCCGGGGGGTCCGCAGACCGTGTCTAAGATTTTCAACGGGGTCTGCGCCTCCTGTCGAAATTTTGTAGGGGTCTGCAAAGGAAAAGGTTGAAAACTGCTGTGCTGGTGGGTTTGAAGCTGCTGCTGTGAGGTTGGAAGAGGCCCTGGAGCGCAGTGGTGTCCCCCATGTCCACACGACACTTCTTCTGCCGATGGTGCGCGTCCTCATCAGGAGTGCCTGCGTCAACTGAAGTGGGGCAGTGTGTGGGGGCTCACAGCTGGCGCCCTGCTGCCGGGCACTGACGCCGCCGTGAGGAGCCCAGAGCCCGGGCTGTCCGTGCCTGTCAGCGGGGTTCACAGCTGCAAGCTCCGCGTGGTGCTGACAGGCGATGTAAACAACACCGTGTCTACACGGACACTGCGCCGCCCTAGCTACACCCACCTAAGCGCTGTGCCTCCTGCGGGGGGGGAAGGAGGGAGGGGCTAGGTCGGGGTAGTGGGGGACTTACATCGGCTGCAGCCTTACGTCGACCTGACTCTGTAGTGTAGACGAGGGCTTAGATTTTGTGCCTCTCCGTCCTATGACATTAATACTGGCAGCTTCTGTGCAGCGGGCAAGATGTCAGCTTCCCCCACAGTAATTGGCATTGCGGGGGGGGGGCCTGAAAAACATTGGGGGCTGATTCTGTCCCCAGCAGAGAGCACGGGCCATACAGCACAATGGGGGGTTGATTCTGACNCGGCAGAGAGCACGGGCCATACAGCGCAATGGGGACTGATTCGCTCCCTCCTGGGTGCTGGGATATCTGCTCTAGTCTCTCTCTCTCTCTCTCTCTCTCGCAGAGCTTAGCGGGTCTGACCCCGCTGCGCCATGGCTGCCTCTCTGAGCCGGCTGTCCCACATCGCCTTCCATGTCCCCGCCGGGATGGGCTTGGTCAGCGACCTGGTGGGCAAGTTCCGCTTTCACCTGTTCGCGGAGCGGGTGACGGCGTGCGCCCGGCAGCTGGCTCTCCGCAAAGGAGCCGCTGTCTTCCTCGTCAATGAGAGGCTGGGGGAGGCCCCCCCGGCCCACGTGTTCCCGTTCGACCCCACGCAGCCCGCACTGGCTCAGCAGCCCCCGCTGGGCCACAGCGACGAGGAATTCCTCTACGACGTCGGCCCCTCACACCTCGTGAGCACGGCCTCCAACGTGTGCTTCGAGGTGCAGGACGTACCCAGCATCTCCCGACGCCTCCAGGAGCGGGGCTGCCCCCTGGCGATCCCGCCCACTGACGTGACGGACGACGGCGGCTCCGTCACCTACTGCGTGGTGAGATCCGTCGTGGGGAACGTCAGCCACACCCTGCTGGATCGCTCCCGCTACCGGGGGGCCTTCCTGCCTGGCTTCCGCACCGTGGGGGACGTCCCCGAGGGGCCGCAGGACCCAGCCGAGGCCACGCACTTCGACCACGTTACCTACGCCTGCTCGCGGGGCAGTACCCGGGCCGTGCTGGACTGGTACCAGCACTGCTTCGGCTTCCAGCGCTTCATCGTGAACAGGCAGGAGGACGCGGCCGAGGGCTACCGGATCCGCGGGCGCGGCGTGGGGCTGCGGCTCACCGCCATGCGGTACGGGAAGGGCAGCGAGCCGGGATTGGCAGACGACTGCAAGTTCGTCCTGGCCGAGTCCCTGCCGGAGCCAGGGAAGAACCAGGTGGACGCCTTCCTGGAGCAGCACGGCGGAGCTGGGATCCAGCACGTCGGGCTCTACACCAGGGACATCGTCTCCACGGCCCGGGCCCTGGCACAGGCCGGCGTGCGGTTCGTCGAGCCCCCCCAGGCCTACTACAGCGAGGCAGGCAAAGCAGAGGAGATCCGGGCGGCTGGGCTGGACCCCCGGCTCCTGTCCCAGCACGGCATCCTGCTGGACGCCGAGCTGGCTGAGGACGGGGAGGGAGGTGGCAGGGGCTCCAGCCTGCACCAGCGGAGGTACCTGATGCAAATCTTCACCAAGCCCATCTTCCCTGAGGAGACCTTCTTCCTGGAGCTGATTGAGCGTCGGGGGGCCGCAGGCTTCGGGGAGGGCAACATCCGGGCCCTGTGGAAATCTGTGCAGGCCTATCTGGACAAGCAGAAGTAGAGAAGCCCCTCCCGGCTGCCTCGCCTTCTCCCCGGTGGGCTGTCACATGGCGGGGCCATCCTCGCCTGTTGGGGAACAACGGGAGGCCAACGGCTGGCTGCCTGGCGAGCTGCACTGAAGGACTAGTGGTGGCCGCAGCGCTCCATCCCCAGGTGATGGCCCTGCCCTGGCGGGAGGGAGGGATGAGGCAGAGCCAGACCAGCTGTTCGGTCAGAGACGGGGAAGTTGAAAGCTACTTAAAAGCTCCCTGGGACGTGCCGTCTGCCTTGATGGGTGGGATTCATGGGGTAGTTCCCACCCCAGAGACAAACCCTGCCCCCTCCCCCAGCCCCGCTCTGCTAACCCTCGCCCCGGCGCGGCTGGATTGGCTAATTCTGAGTTCCTGCTCCCTGGGCCAGGAGCTGGATTTACGGCCAACGTTCAGCCTGCAGCTTTGGACCCCACAAGCTCTATGGGTGGATTTAGGGATCGTGTGGGGATCCCCGGGGTGGAAGGTGGCAGCCATTTGGCAGCGCGGGTAGCAGAGTCAAATGGGAATGACCGGGGGGGGGGGGCATCCCTGGGAGCAGATATCCCAGCTGGCCTGAGAACTGGCTCTGCATTGATCTCAGCACTATTCATGTCTGTAACCCTTCGCTGTGAGGGGCTGGCTGCTGGAGAGCCCACGTCCTGTCTGCTCCACCCTCTTCCCCTCCAGGGCAGGACAGTTCCCCCTCCCCACTTGCTCCCCTTGGCCCTTCTCACTTTGCACCGAGTGGCTCCGCAGGGATTTCGCTCTGCCAAGGCAGCTGGTTGGGAATCCTCTCCCTTTCCCCGCACGCCACGGGCCGGGCGCGCGAGTGGGGCGTCCTCACCGGGGCCGGCGCGTGGGCTCTCCCTGCAGCCAGGCAGTTAATGCCCCAGGCACTCACCTCCCCGTGCCCCTCGTGAATGAGCTGTTCCCACGTTCTTGTTCCGTTCATGGTTTTCGGTTCGGTTTACAAGAATCTCCCCCAGGCTGGGTTTCGCTCACGCTCCTGCCGCGAGTGGATTCTCGCTTACGGGGCGAGCGTCGTATTGTTCACTTGAATTTAGTCATTAAACTGAGAACTGATTTTCCTGATCCGTGTCCTGTTGCTTCTGCAAAGAGCCAGGTCTGCGCTGCTCAGCCCCACCGCAGGGCCCTGCAATGCGCCACCGAGGGGCTGCGGCTGAAGGACACCCTGGGGCTAGCATGGGAGAGGGCGGCCCGCCGGCTTGGCAGGGATTGCCACGGAGTTCACACTGCGTCTGAGCACCGAGTTCGTTTCTGGGGGTCCCCAGGGGTGCTGCTGGTGCCCTATGCAGATCTCTTTGATGTCAGTCCCAGCTCCCACCCAGTCCACCTCTGCTACACCCCCACAGCGGACCAGCAGAGGTGCTCATGTTAACAGCCCCCAGGGAGGGGGACTGGGGGTTTTCACTGAGGGACTTGTCTAGACGGGAAATTGACTGGACTAAGGCCTAGCTCTCTGCCTGGATACGCTGATTCAGCTTGACCCACTTCCAAAGCAGATCAGGTCGACCCACACGGCTTTTTTTGGTGAGGAAACCATTTGGCCCCAAAACGTTGCCCGGTTTGAGTTAAATGCGTTCAGCAGAGAATTCCTGCAGTTCTGCCGTTTGCCAGTGGGTGCCACCGCAGGTCGGTTTTTGCTGATCCGCTCCACACCAGGCAGGCTGCCCATAGGTGGGATGGAGCCGCTGGGTGATCGTGTGGCACTCAGGGCACACAAAGCTCCTTCCCCACTGCTCACAGCAGATGCCACATGTCCTGCACCATAGCTCCAGCGGTTGCCCAGTGACCTCTGCCTGGCAGCTGGGGCCAGGCCCTTCGTGCCATTCGCATCCCCTTTCGCGGCGCGGCCGGAGCGTGTTTTCAGGTGGCTACAATGAAATGGAGCCAAAATCCACTTTTAAAAGCTTGTAGAAAAAGTTCAGATTTATTAAAACCTCAGCTGTGAGTGACTAAAAGCAGGCGGAAAAGGAGCCGGCGTACAAGGCAGGGCCAGCAGCAAACCGCCCCGCGGCCTAACACAGCGTCCGACGTCACCCTCCGGGTCCGCTGGGTCTCAGGATCCTCCGTGTTCCAGGAGCAGCGGGACGAGGCTGCTGGGAGGAGATGGGCAATGCTGGAAATACAGTAGTTGCACTTTGTTCAGTTCCACTTTGTCCTGCAGCTAGAGCCCCGGATCCCCCCACTACTCAGAAGACGGTGGGAATGTCGGCTTCCCTCACCCCTGGAGGGGCAACCCAGCTCCACGAACGCTGCCAGAAGGCTGGGACGCCCTGACTGGACAGAACCATCCCCTGGCTGCAGCGGGGCTCCCAGATCTTGTCCAGACAGGGAATAACGCAACGCGCCTTGGGCGGAGAGACATTCACCTGCCGCTGGCTCGAGCCAGCCCAGTCCCACTTCTCAGTGGATATGTCTGCAGGGTTCAGACACAGTCAGACCCCCATGCTGTCCCCGCCCTGGGGATGAGCAGAGAAGTCCAGGCCCCAGGCTGTCATGCCGGCAGGACGTTCCCTATAACTCCCCGCGTAGTGCAGTGAGACCGCACCGGGCAGGCGCAGGTTCCTCACTCCACCCCACGTCCCCACTGCCGTGTGGCTGCTAGGGGCTCTGCAAGGCGCGAGCCTCCCAGGGAAGGGAAGTGGCCTGTGGGGATGGCTGTAACACCAGCGAGCCTGCACTAGAGGGGGTCCCTCTGCAGGGGGAGCCCCAGAGAGAGCAGGGGGTTGGCTGCAGGAAAGAAGTGCAGGAACAACGGACTGTGGGGGGCCTCGTATAACCCTGGGCTGAGTCCACGTGACTTGGTGTTGCCCCAGCCAGGTGCCAGGCACGGCAGACCTGGTGGAGCTGCCAGCTGGCTGGGGGGACACAACAGCCCAAGCAACGCAGAGTATGGAGCCTCCATCCCCTCCAGACGGGCCTCACCGTTGGGTGCGGTCCGAGCGGGTCCGGTCGGAGCAGGAGGCCGCGGTCATTCCCCAGCGGGGGCCTTGAGAAAGGCGTCGAGGGAGAGCTGCCTCGGGGGAAGGCTGCCGTCTGCTTCCACCTTCCGCTGGCCGGCGCGCGAGGGATCAGCGCCCCGTTTCTGCTGGCCAGCGCGCGAGGGATCGGTGCCCCGTTTCCGCTTGCAGCCCTACAGGGACGGAGACACGTGGGGCGACTGCCATTGGCCCGGGGAGCCCGGCAAGGATGGAGGGGGGCCCCCAGCCGACAGCCCCAGAGGAGGACAAAGCCTGGGGGGGCCGGAGTCTGACCCCGCCCCAGCAACAGCCCCTCCCAGCCAGGGAGGAGGCACAGCATCACAGGGAAACCTGTCCTGCAGGATGGGGAGCTGCGGCCTCCGGGACTGGCCCGAACAGCTTCAGCTGCCCCCTGGCAGACGCGGCGCAGACGCACTCACCTGGCCAGGCCCCCTCTCTTCGCAGCTCTGCCGCTCGCACGCCTTCCAGACCTAGGGGAAGCACAAGAGAGAGGGAGCGCCACAGGCCCCTTCCCACAGCTCCAAGGGGTTGTGCCAGGCTGGCCCTTGGCCCCCTTTCACGTGACCCTAGTGGGGGGCAGGGCATGTGCAGGGCTGAGCCCCCCTCCCTCCCAGCAATCCCAAAGCTTAGCTCTCTCCCCCCCACTCCCAGGAGCCCCATGGGGAATGCACAGGGCTGAGCCCCTCCCCCCCCTCCCAGGGATCGGGGGGTGCGGGGTGGGGTCGAGTACCTTCTTCATAGCAGTGGAGACGGCCGATTTCTGGAACTCGGCCTGCGTCACCCACCGGAACGCTGGCCGCTCCAGCTCCTCGTCCCGCCCGCCCGAGGCTGCCTCGGGGTCCCCGCCCAGGAGCAGCGAATAGACCACGTACGTCTGGTGAATGTGGGAGAAGACGTGGCCAACCTGGAATACAGAGGAAAAGATCTGCAGCCCCAGGTGGGGGAAGCACTTGCTGCTCAGCAGCGCCCCCCTCTGGCTGCACCGCGAGCGAGCCGAGCGCCGTTCACACACAGCGACAGGGTGACGGTGGCTGGGGCGGGGCTGTAAGGGGGTTATAAGGGGGGGAGAAAAGGAGAACAACCAGGCAAGGACACCAGGGACCCTCTGCTCTGCCACTCCCTAGCGCCACTCCCTGGCCTCCTGGCCCTCAGCCGTCACATCTTGGGCACCAGCTTCCTGACTGCAGGCAGAGGACTTGCTTCAGAGCCCGGCACCACAGCTCCTCCCCATCCGGCCTCAATGCCCTGGACCTACGCCAGGGCCGGTCTGCGCTCCCGTCAGCTCCCCCACTCGCCACGAACCCTTTACCCGCCCCAGGACGGACGCGTGGCCTCGTTTACCTCTCCGACATGCCGCAGGCGTCCTCTGGCCACGGCTTCTCCTGCCCAGGCCTGAACATGAGCCAACAGCGCCTCCCTCTGCTGCTTCTCCTTCTCCTTCAGCCCTGGCCCCAAGGCCAGGCTGGGAAACTCCCAGAGCCCCGCCAGCAAGCCTGGGAGAGAGCAAGGAATGGGCAGCCAGGCCACGTTTGGCACAGCCAGATTTCCATCTCCAAAGGGCGCTGTGGGCGGCAGCTGGTTCCCACCACAGCCAGGGCCCGACGTTCCTCTGCTCACAGGCCAGGGTCAGGGCTAGGAAAAGCCTCTTGGGACAGAGCGCATCTTGACTGGCCTGTCCAAGCATTTTCTGCCCTGGCTGGCTGCGGGATATTGTCCCTTCAAGATCACGTCCCTCTGATTCCCCCCCCCCCCCCCCCCCGCCCCCGTGTCAATTGCAACACGAGCGCTCCAGATGCCTGTGGGTATTGCTCAGACCAGGCACAGGGCTCATGCGGTCGATCCTGGAGGCTAAACCGCCGTTGTAAAGTCTCTGCCAAGCAGGCAAGAAGTGAGAGGAGAAGAGGCAGCAGGGTCAGGCCCAGGAAGATGGGTGCAAGGAGCCCCCAAAGACAGCCCAAGGCACAGGGGAGCTGCCCTGCCCCAGTGGCTGGATTTGGGGCACCCGTGACCATTGACCACCCCTCCTGCTCTGCAGCCAGGATCATTACTGACATAACGGCTGCACCTTCGGGCCCTGCACAGCCCCTGCGCCTCCGCTGCTGTATCCAGACTGGGGATGGACAATTTCTGGAAATTTTGAAGTCACGGGGAAAAAAAAGCCATTGGGGAGAGGGGTGGAAAAAAGTGGAAACTTGGGGGGTGGGGAGGAAAGGATCTGAAGTAGTTATTTGATTATCAAAACTAAGCTTTATTTACTTCTTCAAGAATGCGAAATGTATTACGTACAATTTAGTTAGCACACGAGAAAGTCCTGTTTGAGATGGTTATGAAATAAATAAGTATAACTTCTTTAGTTTTGATTCAAATAACAATGACAAATATACCTAGCATTGGGGACGGACTGTAGCTGCACATGAAGGTACTTACATGTTTTGTTTTTCGCCTGTTGGCAAATAGGAAAAAAATATACAGTAAAAGTTGTTTTATCCGGCATGTTGGGGGTGCCGGTAAGTGAAAAATGCCGGTTAACTAAGAGGGAGGGGGTTGGAGTGTGGGGCGTGGGCTCTGGGAGGGAGTTTGGGGTCTGGAGGGGGCTCGGGGCAGCGGGTTGGGGCGTGGGAGGGAGTGCAGGGGGCCAGATTCGGGGGCTGCTCACCTCAGGCAGCTCCCCACAAGCGGCTCTGTGCGCTGCCTCCGCCCCCGCAGCTCCCATTGGCCACGGTTCCCAGCCAATGGGTGCTGCGCTGCTAGCGCTTGCGGCAGGGGCAGTGGTAACAGGCAGAGCCACCTGACCGCGCCTCCGCCTAGGAGCAGGGAGCCGCCTGAGGTGAGCGGCCCCTGGATCCTCCCGCACCCAAACTCCCTCCCAGAGCCCGCGCTCCAAACCCCCTCCCGCGCCCCAGCCCCCTGCTGGCCCCGCAGCAACCGGACTATAAACCGACATTTTAATGGCGATCAGAAATGCTGGTTTCTAGAGGTTTCCGGCTGGCGAAGGGCTGGATAAAACAGCTGTTACTGTATAAAATACCGAGCACAGAACACGGCAGTCTTGTTGTAAACCGAAAGGAAGGTTCCGTTCTCTGGGCTCAGGAGCAGTGTGGAAAAAGATCTGTCCTGATCACGTCGATAAAGAACCTCATGTGGCCACGTTAAATACTTATTGGTTATTATTTGAGAGCGTTTAGAAGTACCAAAGAGCAGCACCCTCGTAACCCTGTCCCTGGTCACTCAGAGCAAACACTTCATCTAACCAGCTTCTTTCCAATTTTTCCATATCGGGTCTGGCGAAAGAACCATTTTTTTCTGGACATTTCCAGGTTGTTTTTTTTTCAGATGCTCACCTCTCTAATCCAGCCAGAGCCCCCGGCGGGGGTCTCCCCACAGGGATCCTTCCCATGTCCCCCCCCCCGGCCTCCCGCTAGCCAAGGAGGGCTGGCTGTGGGTGTTTGATGCCTGTCGAGGTCAGACAGCAGTGAGGGGCTTTTTCTCTCACCGGCCCCCTGGGATGAGTGAGCCCTGCCCTCCAGCATGCCCAGTCCCTCGGGGCAGCGATCCTTCCGTTCCCAGACACCAACGCTTCCCTTTCCATCCCCACCCTGGCGCACACCCGAGCTGCGAGTTACCGGAGCTGGGTCTCTGCACGATCAGGTACTCTGGTTCTCCCCGGGGGCCTCTCCTCTCCAGCACACACGTGGCAGTCCGCTCCGCCCGGGGCTGCTTCTTGGCGGCTCTCCTGGGGAAGTTGGCCACGCCGAGGCTGCTGTCCCAGGGCTCCGTGGCAGGGGGGCACAAGGAGCAGCTCCCTGCGGTGGCGGCGGCTGCGAATCAGACGCGGCACCAGGTCAGTCCGTGTCACTGCACCGGCCCTCATCAGACCTGGGGATCGGGGGCTGCACCTCTGCCCTGCTCACGGCATGAGGAGAGGAGGCCCAGGGTCCCCATCACCCGCTTCTGATGGATTTATTTCAGCCCCGAGGGCAGCTCTTCCAGTGGCTGGCCACGGGGCTCCCGAGAAGGCACCAGCTCAGCGCAGGATCAGCCAGACGAGGCCCCCCCAAGGAGGTGTTGGGGGGACCCCCTAGAGGTTGGGCAACAGACGCTCTCCCGTAACGTCTCCTCCTTGTGTGTAAGTCACTGCACGTCCCCGCCCCCACGTCCCAAACTAGCCTCTATGTGACACTAATCCCCACAGTGTAACCCAGCAGAGCTGGGGCGCTCCACCTGCATGGGCCAGCAGGGGAGTCCGCCAGGAGTCCTACCACTCACGCACACCGCCCGGCCCCCGCTGCTGCCTCTCGCCAGCTCTGTGCCCCGGGGCGGGGCTTCCCCACCAGCCCAGAGCTCGCCGGGGGCGAAGGGGTCAAGACGTGCTCTCCACACAGGGCTAAGCCTCGAGAGCACGGCAAGAGGTGGCGATCCCCGGCCAGCACCTACCACACTCCTCGATGTCAGGTGCCTGGGAGCAACTGGAGGCGGCTTTTCCCAGCAGCCTCTTGGAGGCGAATTCCAGCTCCTTCTCCACCTGCAAAGGAAGGACAGGGCCAGCTACAGGCCTCAGCTGCCAATGGAAGGCTCAGATCCAGCAATGGCTATTAGCCAAGAGGGCCAGGGATGCAACCCCACGCTCTGGGTGTCCCTAAACCTCTGACTGCCAGTGGCTGGGACTGGACGACAGGGGCTGGTTCACTCAAAATTGCCCTGTTCTGTCCATTCCCTCTGAAGCCCCTGGCACCAGCCACTGTCGGAAGACAGGATACGGGGCTAGACGGACTGTTGGTCTGATCCACGGTGGCCGTTCTGATGCCATTTCAAACCTGGCAGCACGCTGCAGAGTATGTTGTATTTGGCACCAGCCACAAGCTGCCCCCCGATGACACGTTACAAGACGTGGGTGCCCAAAGACACTGCGGCCAGGAGTCAGAAGAGAGCTTAGCCCACGCGTGAACAGATTACCCCAATACATCCAAGGGGGTAAACACCCCAGGGAGAGGGGAACCAAGCTTTTTAACAGTGCGGGTGATTTACCACTGGAACAAACTACCAAGGGAAGTGGTGGCTTCTCTATCTCTTGATGTCTCTAAATCTAGATTGGATGCCTTTCCAAAAGATGCTACTGGCCAATACATATAGGTTAGGCCTAGTCTGGGTATTATGCACGCAGCATTAATATACTACACATTTTGTGTGTGTGTTGGGAAGTTATGTTAAGCGAATGCATTACGGTCTTGCTACAATTCTGTTCGCTCGTGCCGAGTATCTCATAACTCTTTGCAAAGCCAAAGTCAGCTTTGGCATTAGCTAACAGAGAACTTGCCAAAGACAAGAAATGCTTGTTCTATATTCTAGGGCAGGCAGCTCTGAAGACGGCTGGTTTAGAGCGTAGCATCCAAAAGAGAGACAGGAAAAGGACAGAACAAAACAAGGTGTGCTGGATTTTAGTGCCGTCGAGTTTTGTAGCTTGTCAAGCCACGCTGTAACTAGCACTCGTTGAAATGCACGGTCCCGAAGCACACTTCTGCGCAAGGTGAACGTGCTGCGAGATACAAACCGCTCCCTGGAAAGAGGCTGCGTACGTCTCCTTTCCATATTGCACCGTTTTATCCTCGGACAATACGTTGGGCTAAGTTTGGTCTCTTGAACACAGTGAGTGTAGTCGGAACAGCTGGCTACACTCAGACAAAAGTGCGCGTTAGCCAAACGCAACTGGCTGGGCTCGAGCAGAGGTGACCGGGTGAAATTCACTGGCTTGTGCTAGACAGGAGCTCAGACTAGACGATCCAGTGAAACAGTCCGTCTGGCCCATGAACCTATGGCATTAAGGTCCAATAGTTTATAGGTAGCCTGTAGCTGGAAAGACGGATCACGATCCGGGAAGGTTTCCCACCGCTGGGACTGATCAGCCTGTGGAACCGGCCCGCCCAGAGGAAGGGCAGGAATAGCCTGGGTCATTTAAACCTGGACTGGACCCAACACTGGCGATATCACAGGGCGGGATTCTGGGCCAGCCCCAGGGATGCGCCTCAGTGACCCCACCAGGCTCTTCCCTCTCGGGTTCCCAAGGTCCAAAACCAAAACCCCAAAGAGCAGCAGCTTTTCGGGTGGGTGGGGGTGGGGGTGTGTGTCCGCCCAGATCACCACCTTCACTTTACAAAGCGTAGGTGGGCTTGGCATAATTAGACATGCATGAGGCCTCCATTCTCGGGAGACAGAATTACGGAGGTAAATGGATCAGCAGGCTGGAGACAGGATGTCTGTGCTGCTACGATAAGGAGGAACCCGCAGGGAACCACTGACAATGGGAAGAACCACGGCATACAGGATCACCCTGGAACGTAACACTGAAGTAAAGAGTAAGTCATGGATGGATAGAGCGTTCTGTACAGGGCTTGGTTCCTACCACGTTACCAAGCCAGTCCCAGAACGTGTGATGCAATGTAGAGGAAATGCAATGTGATACGGTATGTAAATGCACATAAAGGAAGAAGGTTTCTGTGTAATTTTGGATCTGGGATGTACCCTGCATCCACCCCCCGGTGTTTGAGTCCGCTCAGCTCAGCGTAACATTGCTGTGCGCCCAATACAAATCCCCAACTGATGGAATCTGGAGTCGAAGTGGGCTCTCGGGAAGCCGTCTCAGAGGGAATCCCAAGGCAGGGAAGTGACTTGCTCAGGGTCCAGAGGGAGGCGGTGGGAAAGCAGGGAATGGGACTTGGGGCTCGATCCCCCCCCTCCTAGTAGCACACGTTTTATGAAGGGCGTGAGGGTTACACACAGACCACTGACCTACTGGGATTGAGCTGAATGCAGGAAAGCACTATACCTACCCGGCAACGCGCCCTACAGTGGGGCTTCACAGGACACTCCATGCACAGCGGGGCCCTGGGGGTGCACACGGTAGCTCCCAGCTCCATCATGGCTTGGTTAAAGTCCCCTGGCCGGGCTGGATCGACCAGAGCATTGGCCAAATCCCTACGACGAAGAGCAGCGAGAAGTGGTAGGCTGGTTACCAGAGGAGCATTCCTCACCACACACCGGGGGTAGGTCCCATCAGCTGGGAAGAGGAACAGCCCACTGCAAACCGGCACCCACTCACCCTACCCGCAGCTGGGGAGAGGCTCAGAACCTTGATACCAGCTAGACCCAGGGCGGAGGGGGCTTGGGCCATTCTCGGCCACTGGGGCTTGCTCCTGCTCTAGTACGTTGGGCTAGTGTGACTAGTGCTCTAGGCTCCCTCTTCCTACCTTACTAGAGTCACAGGACCAGGACCTCCCCGCAGCCTCCTCCCAGTGATGGCTCTCTCCGACAGTGGGGATTGGGGGGCTCCAAACCCCAAGTTCCCATCCATGGGAGCAGCCTAAGTTTCATGGCAGTTAGAGGCAGCCGGCATTGGCTTGCAGAGCCGATCTCATTGCCTAGTGAGCCCGTGAAAAGGCTGGGAACCCCTGGTGCACTGAGCAGACACGGCCGCAGGCCCACACTCTCCAAGGCGCCTCTTGCCGTGCCGAGCGCCTGAGAGCACGCGATTGGCCAGTGAGCCCTGAAAGCCGGCTGCAGCCGCCACACGCCGGTTCCTCCTCTGCTTAGACCGGCCGAGAATCCCAGTCCCTGCTTAGCGACACGGCCGCTCCGGTGACCGTTCTCGCTGGCGCTTGGACAGTACTTCGTAAGCTCTGGTCTCCAGTGCTGCCTAGGGGACTGCGCTGCTGCATGCACCCGTAGGCACGATCCTGTACGCAGCTGGGGGTGGGGTGGGGGATTTCATCTCCAGGGCTGATCCAATCCCTGCCTACTCCCTGTATGGGCCTACAAGGGAGCCACCTCCTGCCCACTGGGCTACTGCTTGTCTGTTGTGCATCCACTGGGCTGCAAGGCAACCGATTGCCCCAACGACGTGGTAAGCAGAGGTGAAAAGCTGCCTCCCGTGACCGATTCCCCCGGGCCACCCTGGTGTACTTTACTCCTGTTTGTATTACAACCCCCCCACCCTCGCCTCCTGGGACGAGAACAATCCCCTACCAGAGTCTGTCGGTGACAGCCGGGCTGCTGGACTCGGCGCCGATGCATCGGACTCGGCACAGGACTCGGATCACGTTCCCGTCCACCACTCCCGTCGCCTGGCCCGTGAGACAGAAAAGCAGCAGTCACCATCTCAGGGCACATGCGAGCTCGTGCCCCTAGGAGGGGAGGGCATTCGGCCAGGCCGGTCCCAGGGAGGGGTAACTGGAGGGATCAGCAATCCCCAGGCCAAGCAAGTCTGCTGGGAGGGTGCCCCACGGAGGGCTGGAGCTGGTCTGGGCTCCCAATGCCCAGACCCCCCTGGGAGATCCCAGCTTTCAGCGAGGCAGGGGGAACGTTGCAAGTAGCACTGGAACTGCCCTGGGGCAAGGAGGGGCCGTGAGCTGCTAACGGCAGCCCCAGGGAGAGGCATGTTCCCCAAACCTCCCATCAGCTGAGGCGCCAAGTCCAGCACAGCCTGACACCCCTGCGGCAACGCTGGCACACAGGGAGCGCCGGGTCTCTCATCACCTGCCCGTAGGAGATGGAGGCGATGGCTCCCGCTGTGTATCTCCCCACTCCTGGCAGCAGCCTCTGCAGCTCCTCGGCCGTCGCGGGCATCTGACCTGCCAGCTCGGAAACCACCTGAAGGGAGAGGGGAGCTGAGTAGGGACCTGGTGTCTCCCAACGTGAGCTGGGCACATCAGCCATGCCCCACTCCGGAGCTTTTGGCTAGCACTTGGGGACAGAGCCATGGCACTGGGCTTCCCCCCACACCAGCCAGTGGGCACTAGCATGGAGAGAAGGAAATACCCCCTCCCTCCACAACTGCCCCCCCACCGGGATACCTTCTGTGCGGCTTCCTGCAGCCGCTTCCCTCGAGAGTAGTAGCCAAGTCCTGCCCACAGCTCATTCACGTCCTGTTCCCAAGACACACAGCCAGGGGTTAAGACTAGTCGCAAAGGGCCCAGGATTAAAGCTCAATGGGGGCGTTTTCAGGCCCCTGCCATGTGGGATTCTCACCTCCAGGGAAGCTTTGGCAAGTGCCTGCAGCGTCGGCCATTTCTACATTGCAAAGGAAACAGAGGTTTGTTCGCTGGCACAGGACGGGTCTGCAGAGCGCGACGAACCCGAACGCGTGGCTGACCCGCAGGCCGGGGACAAGACATGCAATGGCCGAGGTTTCAGACACGCTCAGAAATTCAGGGCCCCGGGCGCAGGAGGAGGAGACAAAGGACAATCACCTGCATCCACCTGTTGTAATAGTCAATCACCATAGCCACCTGCGTCTGCTGGAGCATGATCTCCGACACCCACACTGCAGGCACAAAGGAAAAGCGAGAGCACCATGGGGACTGGAAGGCCCCCTCCCAATTCAACACCTTGCCCTGTGCCTATGCACAAGGTCTCTCTGGGGCGAAAGCCGAGCTTTCCATAGCTTGCAGTAGTCCCTTATACCTGAAGCAGGCTTAGAATTGGGGCCACTGACGTATCCAAAGTTACTGCCCAGAAGTTCTACTGGTAACCAGTTTTCTCCCCATTTGTCTCATGCTGCTCTCCTGCATCTCTCAGACCAGGCCGTTTGAGCCTAAGGGGGCGGCACCATCATTGTCCAGCTTCGTCTCTGTGATGCTGGGTCCTTGCCAGTGCCACGCTGCTGGCCTCTTTCAGAAAGAGTCTAGAGGAGTTTTGGGCTGCGCCAGGTTTTGGGAGAGCAGCATGATTTGTTCGGAGTATTTTTCTCCACAGTGAAGCTGCAATCCCCCACAATGCACCCTGCCAACTCTGCAGTGCTAGGCAAAGACGATATGCCGCGACAAACCTTCTGCCTGAGAAAAGAAGCCCAAGCAGACAGCCTGTGTTCTCTCTGTCTCACCTGCATACGCTCTTCTGTTAGTATCTGATTCGCTTGCAGCCTGAAAGAGAAGGCAGAGGGAATTTCAGGGAACTGGACAGAGTTCTCAGCTCTGGACTCTGCTCAGGGAGCGATGGGGAAAAGGACAGGAGATGCACACCTTGTTCGGATAGGGTCATTTGCACTAAAGAGAGAGAGTCAAATTCAGCACTAGTGAGACGCCACCAGTGTTTGGAATGACACCAGTTAGCTTGCAGAAGAGCAGCTCCTCTTGGGAAGTGTTTGATATCTGAGCCCTGGTTCAAATACTGGCAGAGGACAAAATTTGTAAGTGTAACGCAATTTAGATAGAAGAGCTCCTTAAAATGGAGGAGTTATAGGAATCCCAAGAGAGCTGGGATTTGCAGCTTCCAGCTGCTCCTGGCCACCTGAAAACAGCTCTATCCAAAACCTTCCTTGGAAAGCACTTTGTTCTTGCAGAGTTTCATAGGAAGGTCAGGTTAGAGGGTCAGGGCTAGGGCTATTTTTTCAGACAATGGGGCCTAAGATGCACAGGAAACATTTGCATAAACACACGCAAAACATATATTTGCATATGCAAATAAGAAAAGGTGAGCAACTACCTGTTTTCGATGCACAGTTTAGATACTAATTAAAGAAAAGATTGGCCCCCAAAAGTTTCCACTAATGCTGAATTTGGTCTGACCATTTGAAAGCCAACACAAAATTGGCTGCACTCTCTCTTGATCTTGGCGTGCGGGATTTAGATGCTTCTCCAGCTAAAGTTTATCCTGAAAGTTTAGAATCCCAACAGAGAAACCTTCCCTAAGGTCACCCACACCCCACCCCACCCACAGGTACCAGAACCGGAGATTTTTAAATGGGACAATGGTGGCCCCACATAATTCTCAGCACAGAGGTGAAAGTTCATCTCTGACCACACCAGCCATTCCACCATGGAACAGGCAAATGCACTGTCACCATTTGCCACTGTGGGCTTAGTAAGGACAGAGGTGAGAGCTGGGGCTGGCACAAAGTGGGAACAACAGAACATTCTGCAGTAACAGGGGAATACAAACTAACAGGCAAGCAAACAGTCAGGGGCTGATGATAAATAAAAACCTCCCTGCAGCACCAGAAGCTCAAACCCAATAGATGGGACCAAGGATGAAAAGCTGACACTGACTACAAATGCATGGTGAAACTTACAGGTCTAGTTTCCTTGTAGGACCCAAGTGGAAGGAAACAAACCACATCAGTGGAGAAAGATACAATCTGATTTTAGATGCCCCTTCAGTTTTAATGCAATCTGACAGGTTCATAGGGAAGGACAGGACCGCAGGATGACTATGAGTCGACAATGTGACGTGGCGGTGAAAAAAGCCAATGCGGTCTTGGGATGTATTAGGCGAGGTATATCTAGTAGGGATAGGGAGGTCCTGCTTCCATTGTATAAGGCGCTGGTGAGACCTCATTTGGAGTACTGTGTGCAGTTCTGGTCTCCAATGTTTAAAAAAGATGAACTCAAACTGGAACGGGTGCAGAGAAGGGCGACTAAGATGATCAGAGGAATGGAAAACCTGTCGTATGAAAAGAGATTAGAGGAGCTTGGGTTGTTTAGTCTGACAAAGCGAAGGCTGAGGGGGGATATGATTGCTATCTTCAAATATATCAGAGAGGTTAATACAAGGGAGGGAGAAGAATTATTCCAGCTTAGTACAAATGTGGACACGAGAACGAATGGATACAAACTGGCCGGGGGGAAGTTCAGGCTTGAAATTAGACGAAGGTTTCTGACCGTCAGAGGGGTGAAATATTGGAACGGCCTTCCGAGGGAAACGGTGGGGGCGACGGACCTGTCTGGTTTTAAGATTAAGTTGGATAAGTTTATGGGGGGAATGGTTTAATGGTAAAACATAGTAGCCGAGGAAAACCAAGCAATGGTACATGAATAGCATAATGGCCAACAAGGGTCAGGCTAGAGACTCTTGCCTATATGCTCGGGGTATTACTGATCGCCATATTTGGGGTCGGGAAGGAATTTTCCTCCAGGGTAGATTGGCTGAGCCTCCGGAGGTTTTTCGCCTTCCTCCGCAGCATGGGGCAGGGATCACTAGCAGGAGGGTCTCAGCCGATTGAAGTCACTAAAACACAGGATTGGGGACTTCAACGGCAGAGTCCAGGGAAGGGTCTTGCGGCCTGCAGCATGCAGGGGGTCAGACCAGATGATCATAATGGTCCCTTCTGACCTTAAAGTCTATGAGTCTATGAGTCTATGAGACAGTGCTTTGATCATCACGGCAGCATCTTTTAAACTGGGGGAAACCCAATCACGTATTGTGGTGACCCACTCCTACCGTACCAATTTCCTCCAGGGAAGGTCACGCTTGCATTTATCATACCAGGCAAGCAAATTCTTCCGAAAGGCCTCGATTTCTGCCAGGTGGCTGAAGAGATGGTATGCAGACACTGGAGGAAGCATACCTGCAAGGAGACATTAAATGCCAGTCAGAAGACAGGACAAGTGGTTAAAGGAGCTAGGAGGTGGGAGGGTAGGGCTTGGCTGCTCTTTCATTACTGAAGCAAAGGAGGTCTTTCCATCAGACTGGACAAACCACTAGAAACAAAGAAAATAGCCTTGACAAGCCTGCACTAGACCATGAAGGGTGTGTGGCCCCAAAAGGCTTTCACTAGCTGTTTCTAGGATTCACCCGGTCCCAGTGCGCCAGACCTCTACAATCTCAAATTCCCTCCTAAAGCCTCACTTCTACCAGACTCACAAATACTGGCCCTCATCAAATGCCTTCCCCTCCTAAACATTACAGAAGTGGAGAGACATGTCAGATTAGAGAAAAAAAAAAGCCTCTAATTTACCACCCTCACCTGGGTCTCCCATTGCATCTTGTCATCTCATAGACTGTACGTTCATCAGGGCAGGGACTGTTTTTCCATGTGTCTCGTACAACTTGGAGCATGCCAACCCTTAACTAGTACACACTTCTATGACTATGAAGTGTTCTCTGTGCTCAGCTGAATGCATTAACCAAAATAAGTTTCTGGCTAAGCGATTTCAATGTCAGGGGAAGCCGAGACAAACAACATGGGTCTAGCAAGAAGGAGGCAGAGAAACTGACCAGAAACCAGGCAGTCTATTTTTGGAAGTGCAACAACAAACAGTGTTGAAAAAAGGAAGAAGCAGAAACTTATGGTTCAAATGTTATGTCTCTGAAAACGTGACTGTCAACTCCCTGCGTGTATCAGAGCCAAGTCTTCTGATTTCAGTGACTAAAGTAAGCGTTCAACTACTTTTTACTGCTCTTAGCCCAGCAGAGCTCACCCACCTCTGTGCGAGGAAGCTGCAATCTATTCAGCTCATACAACATCAGCAGAGTAGTTAACCAAGCTCACCTTGTGAAATCTTGGTCCTTGCTAGCGCATGAGGAAAAACAGCTCAGACTGATTCTCAAATCCCAAAGGTGATTTGGCAGGGCTGGCAGTTAGAGGAAATGTATATGTATTTGTAAACTGAGCACAGCTGAACTGCAGTTACTGAGACACAAGAAACAAGGAACCTCACAATGCCATTTTAGCACCGAATGGCACTTAAGGTGCAGGTTGGAGTCCAGAGAGTTGGGCTCCATTGAGAATGGTGCTGTACAAGCGCAGGATATAAGGATCAGCCGTGAATTAACGTATTCAATGGTCAGATTGAGGCTGCACGTTATTCAATGACGGGCAGGGTTTTATTTACAAAATATGGTTTTATTTGCCTGAGTCTCTTTGCACCCAGGCTCATTCCCGCTCTCGTTTGGTACGTGTCTAGCTGTTCACACTGTGCCTATCGTCATGGTGTCACCCTCACTCCAGAGTCCCAATAAGATCCTTGTAGCCAAAGCGTTTCACCTTTATGGGATGATACATTCTCCCTGCACCTCCTTGGGGATTTCCTCACTTCCCCTGCACCCTGCCGGAGTCCCCGCCCGCTGCGAGCTGCTGCCCGGAGTTTACTCATCGCCAGGCTGAGGACAGAAGAGTGAATGGGGTACTGTTATGGTGACCCCCTCAAGGGCCCCCTCCCCCCCCCACTCCACTCCTTCCCCCAAGTACCCACATTCGTCCTACCTCTTCCCACCCCGCCCCCTTTCCCAAGTCCCCACCCCACCTCTTCCCCGACTCCTCCCTCCCAGAACGCCGCCAAACAGCTGTTTGGTGGTGGGCAGAAATGCTGGGAAGGAGGGGGAGGAGCAGGAACGCAGTGCACTCAAGAGAGGAGGCGGGGAAGAGATGGGGGCAGCTTAGCTGCGGAGCACCCACTAATTTTTCCCCATGGGTGCTCCAGCCCCGGAGGACCCACGCAGTCGGTGCCTATGCCCTGAGCAGTTCCAACAACCCTCCATCCCTAGAGCTCTAACCTCCCCCCTGGACACCACACACCCTCCCACTGCCACCGTGCATGCTAGTGGGGGGAGAGAACTGGACACCCGGACACCCTGTGCACCTCGTGGCGGGTGTGTGTGAACCGGACACCACGCGCACCTCATGGGGGGGATAGTGTGTGAAGCGGGCACCCCGTGAATCTCGGGGTGTGTATGAACCGGACACCCCGCGCTCCCCGCACGCTGGGGGGAGCCTCCAGAAACTGCCCCCGCCGGGCGCGCGGCAGGCCGGCAGCCAGTGGGGAGCGACGCCCCCAGCCTAGCGCGCGCCTTGCAACAGGGGCCGCGCGCGCGGAGC
This sequence comes from Trachemys scripta elegans, assembly GCF_013100865.1. Lineage (NCBI taxonomy): Eukaryota > Metazoa > Chordata > Testudines > Emydidae > Trachemys > Trachemys scripta. Next base: position 105,496,097 of record NC_048305.1, on the reverse strand, counting down.
CTTCCCTTCCCTTCCCTTCCCTTCCCGCACTCACCCCGCGCGCCCAGCTCTCCCGGGAACCTGCTTCGCTCTCGCGCGGCCCAATCAGAGCTCGGGCCCGGGCGCGCAGGAGCCAATCAGAGCGAGACTCGCGCTCAGCGCCGCCCGTGTTGTTGGGACCGGACGCTACAGGTCTGACCTATCAGCTGTCCGAGGGACGAGGCGGGACCAGGGGTTATTAGCCAATCAGCGTGTCCGAGAAGACCGGCCACCTCCCCCGTCCGGCCTCTCACAAGGACCCCGCTCGGACTCGGGGCTGCCCGTTCCAAACGCCTGATAAGTAAAAACGTTCGTTGGCTTAGGCGCGTGCGGCGCGTGGCTGCGCGCGCGGAGCGGCCGCTCGGGAGCGGCCTTGAGGGCGCAGAGCGGCGGTTAGAGTGAGCCGGAGACAGGCACCTGTCCGGGCAGCCCGGCCGCGCCGCCTGCAGGGAAGGACCCCGCCGGCCAGAGCTCCGCAGCGGTCTCCAGTCCCGGAAGCGGGACCATGGCGGCGCCGTGAGAGCTGCGCCCCCCCCCCCCCCCCCCCGCCCGCGCGGGGCCCGGGGTGAGTCACGGGCTGGGCGAGCCCTGGAATAACCGGTCCCGGCATGCACCGCGGCCCGGGGCTCGTGGGGCGCTCCCTGCGCTGCGGCGGGTCCCGGGGAGGGGCCGCGGGGAGGGGGGGCTTATCCCCGGGAGGGGGGAGAGGGGCGACTTTTGTACTGGTGACTCTATCACACAGCAAGCCTCTGAGTGTGACCCCCCCCCTTATATATTAAACACACTTTTTTATATGTTTAACACCATTATAAATACTGGAGGCAAATTGGGGTTTGGGGTGGAGCTGACGGCTCGCGATCCCCCATGTAATAACCTCGCGACCCCCAGTTTGAGAACCCCCGCTCTAGGCAGCGGCTGGCTGGGAATGGCACCTAATGGTCTGCGCCGCGTAGCTTGTACTCAGCGCTGCCGTCTCCGCTCTGATCCGTGCGCACTTGCTCCTGACAGACTCTGTGAACAAAGGGCAGCCGCCCCTTTCAGCTCTGGCAGAGGGTTGTTCCCCGGGAGTACGCACTGCCGCTGACTGGGAGGGTTTGGTTCTGCCTTGCTGAATTGTTGGTTGAAATCGGTGGGAGTTCCTGGTG